>NW_020954590.1:42795138-42981011 GCF_900497805.2 Vombatus ursinus | reverse complement strand
AGGAAGGAAGGAAGGAAGGAAGGAAGGAAGGAAGGAAGGAAGGAAGGGATCTTACCTGACTTTTCCTGGTTTATGCCTGATATACTTAGATCTTATGCACTGACCATAGCCTCCCTTTTTTGCTGAACCAAGGGCTTCATGCATGTTTTTTTTTAAAAAAATCTCATTTGGAGGAGAAAAAAAACACATACTTAGCAAAAATCATTCTATGAGGCATAAAAGGACATGAACATGAAAGCCATTTTAAATGTCACAGTTCTGATTTAGCCATTGTTTCTCAAAAAGCTTCAAAACAAAGAAAGGAAATAGATTTCTCACCTCATCAACGGTCCAGTCGGCTACTTCACTGGCCTGGATATCGGCCACCCCGGGAAGAAGCTTGCAGTGCTGTTCCCTGCACAGTGGAAGGTCGCGGGAGGGGTGGGTTGACATGGCAGACAGGAAAACTGACTGGGGGAGGGCCACTTGTGTATTTTCAGTAGAGTATTCTGGGGGGAAAAAAGTAGTTCTACATGAAACCACTTTATTCAACCTAACTAAACAAATCTTAATAATTCTAATTTACAGCACGTACCATGTGCCAGGCACTGTGCTAAGTGCTTTAGAATTATTATCTCATTTGATCCTCACAACAACCCTGGAAGGTAGGTGCTATGATAAGTCCCATTTTGTAGACAAAAAAAAAATGAGGCATAAAGAGGTTAAGTGACTTTTCTGGGGTCACACACCTAAGAAGTGTCTGAGGCCAAATTTGAACTCAGGTTTTCCTGACTCTAGGTCCAGCATTCTATCCACTGAGTCACCCAGCTAACCACTGTCTACAGAGTTCACCATGCTATGTGCAGTGGAAGAGAACAAAGTTTAGAAAAGCAAGGTCCATGCATTCATGGAGTATATAGTTCAGGCTAAATCTGCTATGATAAATGGCTATTATATTTAATCATGTTATTATAATGAATAATAACAGTAATAATAATCCTCCAATAAGGTGCTTGGAAGTAATCCTGGGCTTTCAGAAGCTATTGTCACCTGTGTGTCCCTCGAATATGGACTCTAGCAGGAGCAAGAACAGGCCATGCATCGCAGTGACTGTATATTGTCTGTAAGTCAGCTTCATCAGGATTGGGCAGGAACACCACCAGAAGAAGCTGGTCCTCAGGAGAAGATTTTTAGCTACAGTAATCATTAAACGGTCTGTTCTGGTACAGAGGATCGGAGGTCTAAATACGTAGATCCTCTTCTTTTTCTCAACAAAGCTTAAAAAACCGCAGTTTTTGTTCTCCGTAGCTTTCTTCTGATGACTGTGATGTACGTTATGGTTCTTCTGAGATCTCAGAATCTCAGAAGACATGTATTTCAACTCTTACCTGGATGTTGATGATGATGATGATAATAATAATAATAACTAGCATAATACTTTTAGGTTTGCAAAGTGCTTTTCATTTATTAACTCACTGAACCACACAACAACCCTATGAGGTACGGTCTTCCAGGATGTGAACTCTGGCCTTCCTGACCCCTAGTCCTTTACTCTATACACTCTACCATCGAGCTGCCAAAAAGATCACTGAGTCATTGCTTCAAGATTTCCAGTGTAGGGGAATCCCCTTCTATCTCCTTCTGCCCATTCCATCTTTGGATAGTTCTAGTTGTTAGGAAGACTTTCCTTAGAGCAAGTCTATCTACCTTTCCCTCTTCATAATCTCCACTCATTGCTCCTTGTTCTGCCCTCCAAGACCAAGTCACTATTTGTCCCGCATTTTCAAAGACGATCAATGACACCATGGGGTGATGTCTTAGATCATGGGTAAATTGGAGTTAAGTGAAGCAGAGTTGCACAAAGTTGTCAGCCTCACTCTCTCTTCCATAGTCATCAAAGTCCAGTGGCAGCACAAAAGTCAAGATGACTGGCAATGGCTTGGGATGCAGTAGATGACCTTGGTATCTTCCATGTCTGACCAAGCTCTAAGGGCTTCAGCCACCTTGGAACAAATTGGAACAAATTGTTCTCATTCACCTATTTCACCAGGGGAAGTTTGGGGTGGACACTGAAGGGTCTGAGGCCCAGCAGTTATTCTCAACCTTGTTTAGCCCACCTGCCAAGATGGTTTACCGGGGTGTGGCCACTGCGCATGCCACAGCGTCTTGGAGTTGCAGGTGAGAACTGGGTGACAGGTGGACACCAAAGGTGGGCAAGCAGCCCTGAAAAGAGCTTGGCAAGCCCTCGCCAGAGGTGCTGGTCCTCCCTAAACAGCCCATACACCAAGGCCATGTAGAACAAAGCTAATCTTTCTTCCGTATTACAACATTTCAAATACATGAATATAGGAAAAAAAAAACCAAAACAGCACTAAGTCTTGTCTTCTCCAGACTAAATGTCCCCAGTTTCCTTCCCCTAATCCTCATACAGCACAATCTCAAAGTCCTTTATCAGCCCTAACTGTCCTTTGAATACTATGTGATGTCCCTTTAAAAATGTGAACTGAAAACACAATTTTCAGATACAGTCTGACCAGAGCAGAATATTGTAAGACTATCACTTTTCTAGCCCTGGACACTATGCTTATCTGAATGGAATCTATGATTTCCTTCTTTTTAAAAAATTTTATTGTTCTTACATTACAAACATTTGCAGATTACTCCCATTTTTGTAACAAAGCAAAATAATAATACATGACCTTCTGAAAGAGCATACAATATTTTATATCTGTAGCACTGCTCTACCCCCAAATCTCTCTCTCTCTCTCTCTCTCTCTCTCTCTTTTTAATGAACAGAAATCTCTTTCCTCTTCCTCCACTCTTCATGATGTTGGGAAAAAAAAGAGAAAAACAAAATTGCTGTAACAAATAGGCATAGTCAAGCAAAACACATTTCCTCAATGGCTATATAAAAAATACATACATACACATATACATACATATATACACATACATATACACAATCATACATAATTCTACACCCTAAACTCATCATCTCTTTGTCATGGAGAATATGTTTCATGCTCTGGAATGCTCAGTTATGTCCTCTGAAATCATGAATGGTTACTGTACTGATGATACTTCTTACAGCTTTTAAAGTTGTTTGTTTCTACAGTGTTATTACTGTATAAATACAAGCAGAACTCCCAGTTCAGCTCGTTTCATTCTTTATCAGTTCACAAACATCTTCAAGAGGGTTCATTTTTACAATACCGATGTTATAGTATGAATAGTTCTCCTGGTTCTGCTCCCTTCGCTCTGCATCAATTCATACCAGTCTTTTTATAGCTCTTTGAAATCATGTATTTCCTTACTCCTTACAGCACAATAATACTCCATATTCACATATCACAACATTATTCAATTGAGAGAAATCCCCTTAGCTTCCATTTTTTCTTACCACCACAAAAAGAGCTACAATATTTCTGCACATACAGGATCTTTTCCTTTTTCTTTGATCTCTCTGATATAGCCTAAGAGTTCATTAGTTTTCTAGACTATCTTATCACATTGGTGATTCATATTGAGCTTGACGTCTACTAAAACCCCGAGATCTTATTTTCACATGAATTGCTGCCTGGCCAATCTTCTTTATCATTGTACTTGTGAATTTTTTTTTTTAATTTAAGTGTAAGACTACATATATTTCTCAAATTTCCCCTTATTAGAACTGGCCCCATAATAAATGTTTAGGTATCTTTCTTCTCTTTTCCCTCTGTTACACTCTCCTAATACAGAATTCCCTTCTGCTTCTTCATATGGTCTTTCTTTATTTTCACAGGGAAGTCGTTCTTTGAGTTTTGAAGAGAATGCTTTGTTACTAGTGTGAAGGCATTTCTCTCTCATACCATCATGGTGGCCTGATGTTGAAATAACAAAAAAAATGTCTGAAATTTATATAAAGCTTTAAGGTTTACAAATATGATTTCATTTGATCCTCACAACAGCACTGTGGTATAGGTAGTGTAAATATTAGTATAGTCATTTCAAAGATAAGAAAACTCAGAGAGATTAGATGGCCCCCAACTTCGCACAGTAAATGACAGTGCCAGAATTCAAGCCTGTGTCTTCTGATTCTAAGTCTTGTTTCATTTTCACTGTACTATGCTGCTTTCAAACCATTACAAATTCTCATACATATAAAAATATAAAAATATTCATAATATAAAATAACATGTACATTAGAGAGGTTCCAAACAAAGTGCTGTGTGGGATATATGGGGAAAGGAGAGCATTACAAGATCATAGGATGTAGGCCTAATAGGAACTTGAAAGACCATCTAATCCAACCCTCACAAACTTTCTAGATAAGCAAACAGGCTGAAAGGATTAAGCATGTTGGGGATAATATTAGAAACTCAGACACACCAGGGATTTTCAATGGATTAGTCAAAGGGAATTGATAAGCAGCATTAACTAATTGTCAAGAAGGAAGATGGATCTTATCGCATCTAAGTGGCATTCGTTGACCTGCTGGAAATTCTACTTTTGAAGACCTGGATCACTAAAGATAGCTGGGTTTGATGATGCTAAATTGGATAAATGGGATTAGAGAGCGAGAAAGAAGGAAACATGGTTTCATCATAAGGGTAGAAAGGGAATTTTAAAACCTTACAAAATGGGGGACTTTCCACACACTGGGAGGTTTGTGCATAGGCTAATGGTTAATTATGAAGGCTCAGGAGAGAAAAGGTTAAATGATGGTGAATAAGCATGTCACAGGGCAAGGAAAATGATGAGGGTATACTTGCTTATGGTTAGGAATGGTGTTCAAGGTCATCTGCATCCTTATAGAGATGACTGATGTTGAGTTGGGCATGGACTTTGTGTCACCTCATTCTGTCAATGGGCTTTATATAAACGATAAATGAAGCTATGTCAAATGCTTGCATTGTGAAATACCCAAGTTATTCTGAGTCTTTGCCTCTCCCCAATCCCCAAGAACAGACAGATCTGATAAAGTGATTTGTCCAAAGGCACATAGACAGTAAAAGGAGAACTGAGGTAGGATCAAGGGAAGCTTTATAAGGGAAGAATGATTTATGTGTGGCTCTGAAGGATGGATAAGGAATTTAGCATGTGTGTGCATGTATATGTATGTGTTTGTGTGTGTGTGTGCGTGTGTGTGACAGAGAGAGAGACAGACAAGACAGACAGAGGTGGTAGATCATTCTATCATAGGGAATAATGTTAACAAAAGCATAGGAGGTAGGAAAGCACAATGCATGTATGAAGAATGGAAAGTAGTTACTTTTGGATGTCATATTTTTGTCATATATGAGTCATTGGTTGATTAAATTCCTACTATGGGCCAGACCCTATGCTATGAGAGATATCAAAAAAGGTAAAAGACAGTCCTTGCTCCCAAGGAACTCATAGTATAATGAGAGATAAAACATGTAAAGAATTCTGTATAAACAAGAAATAGACATACACACACATTGATTATTTCCAGATTATCTTGTGTGTGTGTGAAATAGATTTCTTACAGAAGGTCAGATTTTAGCTGATATTTGAAAAAAGACAGGGAAGTTAGAAGGTGGAGATGAAGAGAAAAAAAGTGCTCCAGACATGTGGGATAGCAAGTAAAAATTCCCAGAATTGAGAGATTGAGTATCTAGTTTGAGGAAAAGCAAGGAGGCTAGTGCCACTGGATTGCAGAATATGGGGGTGGGATTAGGGAGTAAGAATATTGGAAATGCAAGAAGGGACAAGGTTATAGAGGGGGTTAAAAGCAAAACAGGGTATATTATTTGATCCTAGAGGCAAGAAGGAGCCACTGGAGTTGACCTAATGGGGGAAGAGGGGACATGGCTAATCTTTCACATTAGAAAGATGAATTTGACAGATGAGTGGAGGATGGACAGCAAATGGGAGAGAATTGAGGCAGGGAAAATGAGCAGGTTATTGCAACAGTCCAGGCAGAGAGGTGTTGGTGGTATTGGTGGAGGAGCTGAACTGGTGAGGTGACAGTGTTAGAGGAGAGAAGTCATCGTCTTAGAGAAATACCGTGAAGGTAGAAATGACAGACCTTGGCAACTGGCTGGATATAGAAGTGGGAAGAATGAAAGGGTGAGGAGGCAAGGTTGACTCCTAGATTGTGGGCCTGAGTTACTGGAAGGCTGACAGCACTTTCCATAATAACAGGGAGGTCAGGAAGAGTGGAAGGTTTTGGGGAAAAGACAAAGAATTCACTTTTTTGATATGCTAAGTTTAAGATTCTACAAGACATCCAGTTTGAAATGTCCAATAGGCAGCTGGACATTCAAGAGAATAGAATAGGTCAGAGGAGAGGCTGCTGTTTAGTTGCAGCCAACTTTTTGTGAACCCCATGGACAACTCCATGGAGTCATCTTGGCAAATATACTGGAATAGTTTCCCATTTCCTTCTCCAGTGTGCCCCATTTTAAAGACAAGCAGTTAAGGCAAACAGAAGTTAAGTGACTTGCCCAAGGTCACATAGCTAGTAAGTATCTGAGGCTGGATTTGAACTCAGATCTTCCTGACTCTAAGCCTGGTGCTCTTTCTCCCACACCACCTAGCTTTCCCCAGGGGAAAGGTTAGGGCTAGGCAAATAAATATGAGAAGCATCTGCATAGAGATGATAGTTGAACCCACAGGAGCTGATAAGATCACTAAGTTAAATAGTATAGAAGGAGAAGAGGGCCCCAAGGCAAGGCCTACCTTACCCCTGCCCCTCATTAGCAGGTGTGATGTGGAGGACTACACAGAAAAGAAGACTGAGTAGGAACAGTCAGACAGGTAGGAGGAGAACCAGGAGACAGCAATAGCAAGAAAACCTGGAGGGAAGAGAGCATCAAGGAGAAGGTGACTGACAATGTCAAAGGTCAAGAAGGATGAAGATGGAGAAAGGACCATTAGATTTCATAAGAGATCACTGGTAACTTTGGAGAGAGCAGCTTCAGTGGCTTGATGAGGTCAGAAGTTGGACTGCAGAGAGTAGTCAAAAAAACATTTATTAAGCATTTAGGATACAAATACACACACACACACACACACACACACACACACAAAGATCTATCCCCTCAAGGAGCTTACACTCTAATGGAAGAAGACAACAGACAAAGGAAACCGAAAAGTGGGGTGAGAGGAGGGAAGGTACTCAGAGCAGGGGCATGAGGAAGTCTGAGGAATGCAGCTGGGGGGAAAGGAAGAGTTAAGAAGGGAGTGACAGGAAAGAAGTGGAGACATCAGTTGCAGGAAGCCCTACCTGAGTTTAGCTAGAAAGAGAGAAGAGGTATAAGACTATAGCTAGCAGAAACAAAAAAGATCAAATGAGAGTTTTTTTGAGGAAAAGAGAAAAATGGTTGTGTTTGTAGGCCAGTAGACGAGGGGAACAGAAGACGAGTGAGAGAACTGGGATGATGGAGGGGGTAATCTGCTGGAAAAGATGGACTGAACAGGATTACTTGTGCATGGAGAGGGGTGAGCCTTGCCAAGGAGAAGGGTCCCCTCTTCTTGTGATAGAGAATGAAGCAGGTATATAGTAGTAGCCAGAGTGGAAATGTGACCTATGACTCCAAGGAAGAATGTAAACTACCCTCAGGAAATGTGAAAAACAAAAGAAGCTCCAATTCTCACACAGGAAAACTTGCACATGACCCGGGACCATCCCTGGCACAATGCCTTCTTTGCTCTGCTTCTATATAATACCTGGCCTGACCTGGGGTTGGTGCAAGAATCCACAATGTTAATTTGTCTTGTTGTTGTCCAGGACGACTGACCTCTAAGTGACTAAACTTGCCCAATTAAGCCTAATAAAACCTATTAATAATCAAGCTGATATATACGATCCAAGAGAATCCCAAAGAACTAACTATGCATACTATCTGCCTCCAGAGAAAGAACTGATGCTGTCTGAATACAAACTGAAGCGTGCTATTTTTCACTCTTTCTTTCATTCTTCCCGCCCCCCCTCCCAAGTCTTCTTGTATAAAATGACTACTATGGAAATATTTTACATGATTACACATATATAAACTATATTAGATTGCTTACTGTCTCTGGAAGTGGGGAGGGGATGGAAGGATGGAGGGAAAGAATCTGAAACTCAAAATGTTTTTTAAAAATTGTTTTGACATGTAATTTGAGGGAAAATAAAATATATCAAAAATAATTTTAAAAAATGAAGCTGGGCCCCCCTTTCTTCAGTATCTCTGTATTCTCTTGGAGGGTGTACCACTCTATGATATAATTAGGGCAGAACAGAACTGTCACCTTAGAAGGAGGAGAAAGTGGCAGAAGACATTTTCATGATGTGAGATTAGGAGGAGGGGAAAAGAGGAAGCTCTCAGCGAATGCCCTTGATTTTTTCAGGGAAATATGAGGCAAGTTTTTCAGCTGAGAGGGTGGGGGGCAGGTGAGTCACGGGAAGTGTGAAGAGGGATGAAACATTTTGGAAGAGATGCAGCAGTAAGATAGTGAGTCAATTAGGCAGGATTAAAAGGACTGCCCTGTCCCAGTGAATGTCCACTTGAGACTATGAAACATAAATTTGTAGATAACCAGTCAACACAGTTTTGTGATTTTCTCTAACTTTGTTCATCAGGGCATTTTAACTGGAGGAGTGGGTGATACGGCCAGATCTTTGATAAGAAAGATAGACCTTGCAGCAATATGAAGGATGGATGTAGAAGGAGTGTGAGTGGAAATGTAATAGTCCAGGTGGGTAGTAACGAGTGCTTATATTAGGGTGACTGCTGAGGTAATAGAGAAGATGGAGCAGATAAAGTAAATAAGCATTTGTTAAGTACTTACTATGTACATGTAAGCCATAACTTGGAGAAGCTTCCATTTTAATTGGAGAAGATGACACATAAAATGGACCTGAAAGGAGGGTGGATGGAAGCACTACCCACACAAGGGCATGGTGGTAAAGCCCAGTCACTAGAGAAATGAAGGATGGCTGGCCTGGTCTTTTTTCAAAATGGAGGTTGCAAGAGGAACTCTCCAGTGGGAGAAGGGAATTATGGGAGTAGAAGAATCTTTCAGGTTGAGAAGACCACAGGGTTGAAGGGGAAATTCCAGGGTGAGAAGGCAATTGAGTCATGAAGACAAAACTAGAGAGTCAGAAACAGAGCTGGTAGAGGAATTTTTGGGAAAGAGTGTCTCCTCTCTGTATACTCTCTCCTATAGACGTCTCAAGCCCTTCACTCAGCTTGAATATCACTTCTATACTTATAGAAGTATACTTTCTCCCTCTCCCTCTTTCTCCACATATACACATATATGTATAGATATGCAAGTATATACCTAAGTATACTCTCTTTCTTGCCTGGATTGCCCATTCAAATCCCATTTCTATTATACCTTCACATTGACGGGACAACTACACCTGGATGTTCCTCCATAACAAATTCAACATGTCAAAAAGTGAGATGTGGCGGTAGAAGTAACAGGAGTAGATGACCAACGGATATGAGAGAAGAAGAATAGTGAAGAGTCCACATCAAGATTTTGAAAACAGGAAACTCAGTGAGTGGTAGCAACATTGACTGAAAGAGTGAGTCAGAAGAAGGCACAGGGTTGGGGAATAAGTTTCGGGAGAGATGAGTTCAATTTCTGACATGATGAAATTTGTTATGGAAGGACATTTGGGTGTAGCTGTCCAAGTGTAGGTAGGTAGAGATATGGATCTGGGAAGGACAGCCCAGGCTAGGGATATATATAGGTGCAGCCAGCTGCATCAAAGTGACATTCAAGCTGTGGGAAGAGGTGAGATGTCTACGAGAGAGGGTGAAGAGGGGAGACTCTCCACAGATGTTCTATCGGTGCTACTAGACTCTCTTTCCTTTTTGCTTCTGGGTCTGACAGTCAACCAAACCACCAGGTGATTACACAGGATACTGGCAGGTGGAAATGTTGGAACATCTGGATTTGTAGCTGCAGCTGGTAAATTTCCTCCCAAGAAGGACATTATGCAAAGTTCCACTGATAGGAGCTGTCAATCCATGGCCAGCCCCTCATGTGATACATTTGATTTTTTTGTGCAGTTTCATCTGAATCTCCTATGAACTAAACAGCATCAGAGACAAAACAAGATTACTATCCTGCTGAAAATGTTCAGCCTCTCCTCAGCCCCTACTTGTATTATATTTGTTTATGTATACAGTTATCCCTTCTACACCACAACTTTCCCCATCACGGTTTTGATATATGGTGGGTTGGCATAAGAAATTAAATGAGTATTTTTTGGGAGTTTTGCAGAAGCTGCAGATGACATGCAAGGGCCCACAAATGACACACAGCCTATGACCAAATACTTAACCCAAATTTTACAATAAGGTACTACAAACACCCCATAAAAAAAAAAGAAAAAAAAATCAGACTTCTTCTCTGATAATGAAGGAAGGGCCAAAAAATTTTACATGTACACCCCTAATCTCCTCGATATGGAAAGCTAACTGTATGCCCTCCCCCAACACTAGTAATAAACTCTTTAAAGGCAGAGACTAGCCTCAGTTTATCTCTGCAAGCCCAGGGACTAGCATTATCCCTTGCATGTAGTAGAGATCTAGGACATGTTTGTTGAATTGACTCAAAATGAAAGGTTGGCCCTGGAAAAAGGTCATGTTTGCTTTCACCTTGAATGCGGTTGTACCCATCTATAATGGCTCCCTGTTACCTACAGGATCAAATATAATATCTCATTACAGTATGTAATAATATCTTTATATAATTATTATGTTATTATGTTATATATTAATATTATTATATTACACACAATATATTATTATAATATTATATATTATAAGGTATTATATTTGATCCTGGAGGTAATAGGGAGCCCCTATAGATCAAAGCCCTTTGTAACTTGTCCCCTCTCTGTATTTTGTTGTTGTTGTTAAGTTGTTCTGTCATATCTGATTCTTTGTGAGCCCCATGGACCATACTGTCCATGGGGTTTTCTTTGCAAACATACTGAAGTGTTTTGCTATTTTCTTCTCCCGTGGATTAAGGCAAAGAGAGGTTAAGTGACTTGACTAGGGTCACACAACTATTAAGTGTCTCAGGTCATATTTGAAATCAGGTCTTCTTGACTCCAGGCCCAGTGCTCTATCTACTGAACCGCAGATTCCCCACCCCTGTACTGAGCCATCTAGCTGTCTCCAAGGCAGAGACTAAGGGACTTGCCCAAGGTCACATGACTAGTAAACACCTGAAGCCAAATTTGAACTCAGGTCTTCCTGACTCCAGACCGCCTCCATCGCTCTGCATGTCCAGGCTAATTACACTTTTTTCCCTTCCGCATATTCTGTGATCCAGTGACACTGCCCCTGGCTGTTCCTCACATATGACACTTTCTCCTGACTGCAAAATTCACCGGCTGTCCTTCACCCTAGAATACTCCTTCTCCTCATCGCTACCTCACAGCTTCCGTGACTACTTTCAAGCTTCATTTAACATCCCACCACCTTCAAGAAGACTTTCTTGAGGTGCCACCCACCCCTCCCCCGAGCGCCTTCCCACTGATTTATTATAGACGTAGTATCTATCTTGTTTGTACAGTTAAGTGCATGCTGTCTCCCTCATTAGACTATAAGCTCCTGAAGAGCAGGGATTTTTTTTTTTTTGTATCACTTTATATCCCCAGCACTTAGCACAGTGTCTGGCACACAGTAAACACTTAATAAATGTTTATTGACTTGATTGGATTTGCTGCGTAAAAGCTGAGAGATAGGGGTTGTTCTTTTTGGAGTGAAGGCTTAGGGTTTATGACAAATCTAAGAGAAACTATTCTATATGGTGATGACTATTTACATGTAGAAGGCTGGATATTACCACTGCTCTGCAGACCTTGGCTTTGACCTGGTGAGCTCGATGTCCTGTCCAAAGGGCATATTAGCTTTTTTGACTGGGCTTTCTACCTTAAAAAAAAAAATCGGTCTGGCTTTAAAGGGGTTTGTTTAGATTCTACCCACATTGACTCCTATCTACTCCACTGTCTAAGAGCCTGAGTTATATGGGGATGACCAAGTCAGATGGTGAGACCAGATAAGGAATAAAAACATTATGGAGGTGCCAGGAGAGCCAGTGTGCTTACAATAAAAAGGAATTTATTTTAACGTAATCTCATCATACATTGGTAAAATTGTTGGTATTTTAAAGACTCTTAAGAGCAAGACTACAAAAGAAGTATTTTAAGCAATCTAAAAATCTACTTTTGCTAATGCAAACAATAGGTTAAGTAAGCAGTAGCCACGTAATTTAAAACCTATTATAATGGTCTGTATTTTCCTAACTGGTCCTGGAAATATGAAGCATCTATTATGCAAATATTATACCCTTAAATTAATCACCATTTTTAGTTGATGAGCCTGACCCACAGTTTACATAATCCCTTCCACTGCCAATACCCATTAGTAATCAGAAAGGTTTGAAACTACAAATGAACCTGTCAATCACTTGGCCTCTATAAAGCACTTTGGGTACAACACGGCCAAGTTGTCTCAGGAATATTTACTAATGCTCCCTGTCTATGCAGATATCAAGACAGCAAAATTGCTGGCTGTACCCGAATTCTCATGCTTCAGTTGCAGGCAGCAGCAGCAAATTCATCTTTAAATGCTGATTTGTCCAACATTGACCTTTTTAGTATGTAAATAGGTTATCTCTCTCAGTGTAGTTCGACTAACAGAATGTAAGAGGCTGCAGGTTCTGAAGGTATACTTCCTACTTCCTTCCAAGGACCAGGATATTCACAAATGTGAGTGCTCACTAATGAAGTTGTCAGGTTAGGCCATGAGTATGTATAAAACACTTACTCCCACCCTACTCCAGGGTCAACCTGCAAAAGAGTTGGGTGGCCAGAGGAAGACAGGAACCAGGGAGGGTTATGGCTAGGGAGTCACATACTGTGAGAGATTAAGCCAAGGACAAAGCCTAGTGTTATCCTGGCAAGGAAAACAAAATAAAACACAATTTTGTCAGTCAATTGTCTATTCCTATATAAATAACAGGGGACTTAAAAAGGAAATTAAAATTGCTTTTTTTTTCCTTATATCTCTCTCCCTAATTCACACAGACTCACACTGACCATGTATAGTTTTAAACTTCTTAGGAATTTTAGAATCCATGAAAACTGAATCTAAGCCCCTACAGGCATAATATAGGCATAATTCAATGTTATGGGAGTATAAGTAGTCACAGGCATAGTGCTTGGCAGCTACCTGCATTTCAGTAACAACCAAGTGGCCAGACCTTGCCAAATTATTGTTAGATTCAGAAGAGTTGTGAATACAAGGAAGGTTGAAGGTGCAGGTTAAAATGTATTTAAAAAAAATGAAATAAAACACTGTGTTCCCAAATGAACAGCTCTCCCATGCCACGGTTTTCTTGAGAGCCAATGTGCTGCTTTGTGTTATGTGGCATATATTCAGAAATATATCCCAAATGGATGGAATTAAATCTTTTTACATCCATGTATGGCAAAGTACCCATTAATCTGGTTACCTAAGATTTCAGGTCAGACACTTAAGATAATTCTGGTGGTAAAAAGGTCCTTTTATAGTTTATAGTTCTTGCCTCATTCTATTTTTTTTTTTTTTTTGGCTGGCATCCATACTTTTATACCATGCTAGTGTGTTGATCGAAGGGACAATTTGGTATAGTAGACAAAGTCTCCTACTAAATCAGACTATTTGTTTGAAGGAAGTATCATTTAGATTTCTCCAAGACTGAAAAAAGCTTCCTAACCATATGGGAGTACACAAGGTCTATGGTGAATAGATTCTTATTTGCTGTAATGAGAGTGCAGTGGGTGGCAGGGAGAGATAATGCTAATAAAAGAAAAGAGGTTTTATTCATCTAACTAAAAAGACATGCCCTGAGCTAGGGGTGTGGGGTGGAAGAAAGACAAGGTCAAAATCAGTTATATCTTATAACAGAGCAACATATTACAAGCTGAATCAATTTTAATGCCAGACATTGAAAGCGTGAAAGTTGTATTTTATGTACATACAACACATTTATAGGCCACAAGTCCATTTTATAGGAGCACACTTTCATAGATTTAGAACTGGAAAGGATGTTAGACACCAACTAATATGATTCTTTCATTTACAGATGGGGAAACTGAGACCCAGCCTTTTCATACATAACTAGGGAGAGAGGAACATACTTGTTTCCATTGTGTTTATTCTTCCTGGTGAAGGACCAGTAGACTTTGTCATGGACTCTGGTTGCTGGTACTCCCTTTCAAGTTCAGTAGTCCAGTCAAAACAGGCCTTACATGACCCTCCATTTTCTGTCTCTGACTGTTCATTTGCCATGTCCGGGGTCTCTTTTATCATCTCCCCACTGAATCCCTAGTTTCTTTCAAGACTCACTTTATGAGCCACCTCTTCCATGAAGCATTTCTTGAATGTCCTGGGCTGTTAATGTCCTTATACCTTCAAATCACCCTGTATCTGCTTTCTATATTCGTTGCATCTACCTGTATGTATTATGTGCCCCCAAAGAATGTAATCTTCCTGAGGGCAAAGCCCATTTCACTTTTGTTTTTGGATGTCTACGGCTCAGTACTACCTGGTGCATTGCTTGTTGATTAATTGGTTGACTGATTTCTCCAATTCACACACAGAGCTGGGAAACTGACTTCTAAATTATGTTCTCTTTCCCTTACTCTACACTGCCTTGAGAGGGATGGACATATCATGCTTTTTTAAAGTCAGTTCCTGAGGCAAGAGTTTGAAATAACCAACTTATAAGCCTCTCAATTAAATTGTAAACTCTGCGAGGTTATGAACCAATTATATCTTACGTGGTGCTCTTAGCGCCACATGACTTAGCATAATGAAAGCAATATTGATAATAACATAATGCTTTAAAGTTTGTAAAGCACTTTAACAAATGTGATCTCATGTTTTTTAATCACAACAACTCTGTGGGTATTATTATCATCATTTTGCAAATGAGGAAATTAAATATCAGTGTTTTCCCACGTTTACCCAACACATAAAAAGGCTGATCCAGTGGACAAAGCAGTTGGGCCTAGAATCAGGAAGACATGAGTGAAAATTTGCCCTCAGGCTGTGTGATCCTGGACAAGTCACTTGATTTCTGTCTGCTTCAATTTCCTCATATGTAAAAGGGGAATAATAATAGGACCTATCTTTCAAGGTTGTTATAAGAATCAAATGAGATTTGTAAAGTGCTTTGCAAACCTTAAAGTGCTACATAAATGTTAGTTATTGTGATGATGTTGTGTAAGAGATCAATGATTAAATGTAAAAGGTCGAACCTGAACCCATGTCTCTCAATACTAAGTCCAACCTGCTTTCTACTATACCATGAATGCTGTGCACGCATTAGGATCTCATTATAGACAGCATTGATGGATTGATAACAGAAACACAGGGGCCCATGTCTGGCTATGGCTACTGCTCTTGGCGCCCAGTTTCACCAAACCAAGAGGCTTGCATTGAAGCACACTAAAGCATGAAAGAAGGTGCCATGTTAGAAATACGTCTCAGCCATGTAATAAGAGGGATAATTTTATCGAGAGCGCAATTAGGTACTTCATCCACGAGGTTACAAACCCTTCTGAAAACAGCCAAGGCTTCCAGGCAAGGGGACCTATCAAGGTTTCTGATGCCAGCATGGCTAGGAGCCTTTGCAAAAATGCATCCCCTCAGCACTTGAGACAAAGCTCCAAAGGGGCTCTGGACTGGTCAAAGCACAAAGAGCCTTAGTCATACAGCCTACATCTCTAAAGAGACACTCTGAATGCTGTGGGGAGGGCAGAAAAGAGTTGTCTTCAAACGCATTTTTAAGTCATTACCTTTCTTGCTGAGCCAATTACTTGTTGAAATCTGCCTGTGGATCCCTGATGAGAGGGAGAAATAATTAATCAAGCTTCAATTGCAAGTGAGGTTACAAAGGTCCAAAGGCAAAAAGTTGTCTCTCTTTAATGGTGAAAATAATATAACCTAGCTAAAGGTGTCTCTTCTCAATTGTAAACCAAAATTGTAAAAAAAAAAATTATCATAGGGAGCAGGGGAACAAGTAAATCAACGCAAAATTCTTCTCTTTCGATTTCTCTCCTACTGCCCAATTTCATTGTACAGAAATTCCTTAAAGATTCTTACAAAAAAAAAAAGAAAAAGACTTTGCTACGAGGCACCTTTGAAATCATATGGGTAATATGTCAAGGGCTTCACATATTTTCAAACACACCAAAAAAGACATCCATTCTGCAACACAAATAGCATCTTTCCCCCCTCTATTGCCTCCTTCTTCTTCTCTATAAGAAAGGGGAATAATAAAAATAACCTCACAGCATCTCTCTCATCTGATCCTAATCCTTTTTTCTACTCACACATCTACTACTTCAGGCCCTCATTACCTCTCCCCTAGAATATTGCAATGGCCTCCAAATTGCCCTTCCTCTTTCAAATCTCTCCCTACCCTAGCCATCGTCCACACAGCTGCTAAAAGCTTTTTCCTTAAATTTCAATCTGACCATTTCACTCACCTCACCTACTCAATCAACTCCAGTGACTCCCTATTGCCCTTAGGACAAAATTGAAACTGCTCTGTTTAGTTTTTAAAGAGCTTACCATCCGGCCCTAATCTACCTTTCTAGCATCATTGGATATCACTCTCCCACCGGCAGCCTGCAATCCAGCCAAATCGGCCTTCTCTGCTTCTCACACACCAAGTCCTCACTTCTGGTCTTCATGTCTTTGCACTGATTGCCCTCCACTCTTGGAATGTGCTCCCTCCTTTACCTTTGCCTCACAGAATCCTTCTTCTCCTTTCAAGATGCAGCCAGAGCACCGCTCTCTACACGAAGCCTTTCGTGACAACTCCCACCACCTCAATGCTGGTTCCTCCATGTTCAGAAGACCTTGAACTTAACAACTTTGCATTTATTCCACATATATCTGTCTATATAATTCTTCTCTCCCCTGTTAGAATGTAATCTTGTGAATAAGGACTGTTTCCATTTTTGTAATGGTATTCCTATTACTTAGTAAAGTACCTGACTGATTGTTCATAGGTTATAGATTTAGAGCGGAAAGGGACCTTAAACTTGATGTAATCTAATCTTTAATGTTAAAGGTGAGGATACTAAGGGCTCACGATGGAAAAATGACAACCACCATGATGAACTCCACCTTTGTCCATTTGGGGATGGCCCTGCTACCATGACGGTTTCCATGTTTTCCAATTAAATGCACAGTTTTTTGGCTTCTTTCAACTCCTCCTGGTGTCCACCATCCCCTTGGTTCTTCTGCTATGCTTCCCTTCAAACAAAGAGGAAATGAGAGGCACAAGGGAGCTGTCTAGTATGTTGGAGGATCTTTATCTGCTTCTCTTTACGAGTCTGTTTTCCCCAGCTTGGAAATCCAAGCTCCTCCAGAGCAATGATTTATTTTTCTATGTTGAATGCTCGGCACATCATGGACACTTCCTAAATGCCAAGTAATACCATTACCAAAATACAGTGCACCATTTGTTTGCTATGCTCACCCAGCATCTATTTTCTCACATTTATTTTGCATTCATACATTTATATCTGCCGAGTGCTTTATAATCATAGCCATTAGTCATTCCTCACAACAAGCCTTTCTCCTCTCAGTCCCTTTTATTCAAATGCGGGAAATGAAAACACAGAGAAGCAGGAGATTTGTCCGATTCTATCCAGTGAACCAGTGTGAGGGGAAGAAAAAGAATGAGAATTCTGCTTGGTTGGTTGATTGCTTGGCCCGCTGTCTCTGTCTGAAGTCAAGTTCTGTACTGCTTTACACAGGAAGAAGCCAGGGGACCGAGAGAGAAGTAGCAACATTCTGTCATACCTACCCTCCCTAGAAGCTCCTGGAGAGCTGGCAGGGATGAAAACTTGCTGTTATTATTCCTGGGAAAGATATTCATGTAATAGCTCTTGTTTTCTAAATACTGTCTCCCTGGGGAAGAAGCCCAGTGCCCCCTCCATTTTAAATGACAAATAAGCCATGTGCTCAAACTGCAGTGAGCAGACTAGAATCAGAGCTAGGATAGGAAGTCAAGGCATCAGTTCACTGAAGGCAGGGATTAGTTCATTTTTTCTTTGTTTTCTCAGTGCCTGGAACGTGTTGTTGCTGTTCACTCTTTTCAGTTGTGTCTCATTCTTTGTGAAGGCATTTGGGGTTTTCTGGGTAAAAATACTGAAATGGTTTGCCATTCCCTTCTCCATTGTGCAGATGAGGAAACTGAGGCAGACAGGGTTAAGAGTCTTATCCAAGGTCACATAGCTAGTATCTGAGGTCAGAATTGAACTCAGGTCTTTTCTGACTGCCTGCTGTATCCACTGCACCACCCAGCTGCCTCTAGGAATGCTGTGATTTTAGAAATCTGGTGAAAATTTAAAGGAACAAACTCATGGGAAAAAGCAAAGCCAGATGGCAACTATTTATCTGACTGGTCCTTTCTCTCACTCTCCTTCATCAAGTCCCCGGTACATGGGTTTACCCCAAAGCTCTGTCCAGGGTCCTTTACTCTTCTCTTTCTACATGCGCTAAGTCATTTCTTCAGCTATTATGGATTTAACTTTCAACCTGACGCAGAAGATTTCCCGATCTACGTATCTAGCCCTCTTCTCTCTTCTGAGTTTCAGTCCTCTATCTCCAATCGTTGGGGCATTCAGGTGGTACAGCAGGTAGAGTTCCAGGCAGAGTCAGGAAGATTCCTCTTCCTGAGTTCAAATCCAGCCTCAGACACTTACTAGCTACAAGTCACTTAACTTCTGTTTTCCTTAATCCACTGGAAAAAGGAAATTGCAAACCACTCCAGGATCTTTGCCAAGAAAACTCCATGGACAGTATGGACACGACTGAACAACAACATATTTTATATTTACGTATCTGTGCACTATTCCTCCTCCCTAACCAACAGAATGTACACTCCTCGAGGACAGGGAGTGAAATCACAGCCATACCCCCTATCCCTAACCCCTGTGCCTAGTACAGTACTTGGTACATAGTGTAATGTAAGGTCCTGGAGGACAGGGACTGTTTCACTGTGACCCTGATGCTAATAACCGCTCACTGAATGAAACTGGATTGAGTATTCTAAGGCTCCGGCTTTACGTGACACAATGTACAGGCAGTGCAACGTTTTTGCATATTTTTGAATTTCTAAGATTTCTAATGACATAGCAGGCGCCACTTGGAACCAGAACTCCTCTTTGCAAGTTGCCTCTCCTGAACCTACTTAATTCATGAATTACTAACACAGCTTGATGAGTGGTTGTGGTGAGCTCTCTAAGTGGAGCAAATGATTTAGTCACAGGAGAATCAGACAGAAACTCCTGTTTAGCATTTTGAAGCTCTTAGCTGGTCCTTTTACTGCTCCTTATACATATCACTCCATCTCCTATCTCTGTGCAAAAGCTCAGGCTATTTTCACAAAGCCTCGAATCCACTCCAACCTCACCTCCAAATTCCTTCCTCAGATCCCTCGCTTTCCTCAAGTCTCTGCTCACATGCCATCTTCGACATGAAGTATTTTTCTGATTCCTACTCACCAGCTACTAGCCATCTCTCCACTCCCCAACAGAACATAAGCTCCCTGAGGGTAGGGATTGCTTCTTTTTATTTGCATCCTGTGGGCCTCGCACATAGTAAATGCACACTGACTGCACCGCGTTGGCAAAAGCAGCGAGTGTCTTACCATGCACTTTGTGATGTCTCAACAGCACTCTTCCCTGGAAGAGATCTGAGATTGTTTTTAAACCTGAGAATAACCATTTGAGAGTCAGACACTCCTCATTAGAACTAGACAGCAAGCAACAATCAACTTTAAATCGGTTACCGGCCTCTCGACCAAAGACTTGTGCGCAACATAGTTTCAGTTCCCTAAAGAAAAATTGCCTTGTGCTATAAGATCTGCTCCACGCAGTAGGGGATGCCATTAATTACCCTTTTTTTGATTGAATACTGCAACAGTCACCCAGCACGTCTCTTTCATGCTCCACAAGGCTATTTCCTTTCATTTGCAAAGGTGACACTATAATTTAATGAATACTCACATCAACTTGACTAGAGTGAGCAAGAGAGTCTCTCTTCACACAGATGTTTTTCCTCCAATGAATGATCACTAGTCTTTCAGGAGGCAGATTAGAACAACTTTAGAGAAGAACAGAAGCAAAACAGAAAGCAGAAACATCTGTGGCTCTGTATGAACCAACAAACCCCTGAACTTTGGAAGTAACCTCTTATACCCCCTGCAAACCAAGTCAAAGAAAGCTGGGGCAAAGGGTGAGCACAGGAAACATTTCTCTTTTGTCAAAAGACACGTGAGCTTCGTGAGCCGACGGCTGTGATCTGTGACTGGTACGATTCAATCTAGGATTTTCCCATTCTGACAAGCTTATACAGGGTCTATATTTGCCTTTCTTTGAGTCCCTAGCACCTACACAGAGGCCTGGCTAGGAGTAACCATTTAATAAATAGTTAATTGACTGATCACACCATCATTTAAGTAAATTAGGTCACGATAAATAACCTGTCAGAACTAGATGGGACAGCTGAAATGAAAATGGATGAAAGCCTCATTGTTAACTGACAGATTAGCAAAAGCTAATAACAGGTAGCATTTTAAAGTTTGCAAAGCACTTTACATGTCATTCCATTTCACGTGATGAGCCCATTGGCTCTGCTACATTAAATCCTCAGCTCTACTTGTCCAGCCCTAACTCAAACTCCAGTCTCACATCTCCAGCTACCTAACAGACATCTTGAACCAGATTTCTCTTTTTTATTGTTAGGTCATTTTTCAGTGTCTGACTCTCCATGACCCCATTTGGGTTTTCTTGGCAGAGGTACTGGAGTGGTTTGCCATTTCCTTCTCCAGTTCATTTTACAAATGAGGAAACTGAGGCAAATAGGGTTAAGTGATTTGTCACAGAGCTAGTAACTGTGTGAGGCTGGATTTGAACTCATGAAGATAAGTCTTCATGATTCTAAGCCTAGTGATCCACTGTGCCACCTAGCTGCCCTTGGATGTCTCTTAAATGTCTTAAAATCAACACGTCCAAAACTGATTTCATTATTTCCCCTTCTTCCAATCATTCCAACTTCCTAACTTCCCTATTACTGTCAAAGGTAACACCATCCTCCTAGTCCCCAATGCTGACAATCTAGGTGTTTTGACAGGATTGGAACCCACATCTTTCTAAGTCTATCACTTTATTTGTTCTATCAGGTAGCAACCTCTTTCAAATTAAAAAAGGAAAAAATCTTTTGACCTTTCCCAAGTTCGGGGGCTCGTCCTGAGAGGCTGCATTTGTAGTGCAAAGCAAGGTTTAAGTTTTCATCTCCCCCCCATCACTAACCAGGTATGTAAATATGGACAAGCCACATAGGTTCTCTAAGCCTGTTTTTTCCTCTATAAAATGAGGATAATACTCAATCTGGTGACCTCACTTGGTTTTTGGGAAGCTTAAGTGAGAAAATATATGGTGATACATATAAACTGTAAAATGCTCCAATGTCATTGGTATTGCTGGGGAGGTGGAAGGAATGGGTACATTACTTTATTACATCTGAAAAATGGGAGTGATAATGCCTGTACTATCCACCTCTTCTTCACAGGGTTGTTATGGGGAAAGCATTCTCCAAAACTTAGAAGCATCATAGAGATGAATTGTTGCTGTTGTCATTGCAGGATTAGCAGCACAATTGACTGAGGGATGAAAGGGACCTTTGTTATTGCTGTTGTTCAGTCATGCCCTACTCTTCCCGATCAGTGGACCATGCTGGGTATGGTGTTTCCTTGGCAAAGATACTGGACTAGTTTGCTATTTCCTTCTCCAGATGATTAAGGCATATAGGGACAATTAGCGACTTGCTCAGGCTCACACAGCTAATAAGCATCTGAGGGCGGATTTGAACTCAGGTCTTCCTGACTGCAGGCCCAGCGCTCTATCCACTGAGCCACCTAGCTGCCTCTTTAAAGGGAACATCTGTTCTAATTCCCTTATTCTGCAGATGAGGAGCTATGGTCCAGAGATTAAGTGACTTATCCAAGGCACATAAGTAGAAATGGAATGCAGGTCTAACAACATCACTCTTTGAGTAGTTTACCCAAGAATGGGCATAACCTGGGGTTTATGTGGGTCAGCATAACTCCAAAACTGGCCAGCAATTCAGGCTGGAGTGGCCTTGTTGGACCTGTCTCGGTCTGGACTTGCATCTCTGGTGCTAGTCAGGGAACAGATGCTTCACTTCGGAGAAAGAAGGAGATCAGGAAAACTTTAATGGAACATGTCCCCCCTCTACTCTTCTTTTTCTTTGCCCCTTAGCAATTGATGTTTTTGAAATATTAAATATATAATACTCCCATTCTATCATTTCTGGATTTCATAGTTTCCTTGATTAATAGCTCGAGGGCATCTACTGAACTCCCTCATTTTGCAGATGAGGGCACCGAGGCCCATAAGGGAAGAGTGACTTGCTAAAGGTTGTGGAGGTAGTAATAAGAAGCTGAACTAACATTTGAACCTGGTTCCTCTGACTCCACATCCAATGTTTTTCCCACTGTGTCACTTTGACCCAAATGAACTGGTCAATCAATCAATCAATATTTATTAAGTGCTATGTGCTAAGTGCCAGGGACACAAAAAAAGAGGTAAAAGACAGTCCCTTTCCTCAAGGAACTTACAATCTAATAGAGGCAGAATGAGAAATTCTGGGATAAATATAGATGGATTCTCACTAGGAAAAGTGGTTTGCGCATCCTGCTAGAAGGGGATTGGGCCAAAACATCTTGTGGGTGGCACATCTTTTTACTGATTTCCAAAAGAGAAATATTGGGAAATCAGGGAGAGGGAGTATATCAGACCACTAAGTGAAGAGTGAAACTTGGTAGGTAATGTCTGGGATTAGAGATTACATTTAGATACTACATAACTAAACTTCTGGATTCTTTCCTCAACCTCTGGAATACACACACCATGTGGTCTTCTACCTGGGGCCTGCATATTCTTGATTTAAAAACAAAACAAAACAAAACAAAACAAAGCAACTCTAAGCTGCAGAAATGACAGCACCGGCAACAAAGCCTGGCACCCCTCCTGGCAGGCGGAAGAAAGCATCTGCATTCAGAGAGCTCCTAGTGCCAAGCTCAGCATCTGTGCTGCTTCTGGTGGCCTAGCTCTTCAGCTGATGAGGACGTGTACAAATGCTGATCTTTGGCACAGAAATCTGCCTCTTGCCTTGGCAAGGAGAGACAGCACAGAAGTTAACTCTGCGGAGGTGCCAGGGTCTGCCCTCACAGAGGTGCTGACATTTTCACAGACATAAATTAAAAAACAGCTTGAGTTTTCAGGGCCTCCAGGAAATCACTGGCCTTTGTCTCCAGGATGATCTGGTTATATTAAACTATTTGGAATAGTTTCTTTATTGTTGCTGTTGTTTTCTGTATTAAAATGGATTTCAGTAAAAGAGAAAATCTTAAAATCAAGGATATTCCAAAGATGCTTGGAAAGGCATATCTTTGGTTCATCATTCCTGAATGACGCTGACCTGGGCAGAGCCTGATGCCGCATTTCCTTATTTCCGAAACATGACTCTGCTAGGGGATGTTCCTTCATGATTTCTATGGTAGTTTTTTCTCTAGAACTTGCAAATACACAGGCTGACTCCTGTTTACGTATTTGTTGTTATTCCTGATTTGGGGCCAATTCAATCAAGAAGCCAATAGAAGGAAGTTTCCTTGTTAAGGGTTATACAAATTTCAACTGCTTTTCCTGCCTTTCAGTTAGAAAGAAAAACAAAGAAGAGCCCTACAAAGCCTCATTGTTAAAAAGATTTTAAACTTACTGGCTCCTCTTCTACCATTCCTAAATCTGAAACAGTAGGAACAAACCACCTCTCTAAGTACCTGACCTGCTCAGGGACCTGTGCCCAGACATTACCCACCCTGGCCAGGTTTCACTCCTCACTTAGTGGTCTCATATGCCCCCTCTCTCCCTGATTTTCAAATATTTCTCTTTTGGAAACCAGTAAAAACACATGCCACCCACAGGATGTTTTGGCTTCAGTGACTTCCTCTTTTCAGTCATCCATAAGTCACTTTCCTTGTTTGCTAATGAGAGAGAACCTGGTCTGTTGTGCCCATTGCAAATTATAAAAGGAGAGAATTAAAGTTAAGTAAGTTCTGTGTTTTTTTTCTGGTTAAATTTATCAAAGGACAAATTAATGCTCTACAGGATTTGCTGTTGAATTAAGATAAAATATTCATGGACCATCAAATTTCCCTCTGAGACACAAGTCTCATAAACAAAACAACACTGAACTATTCAAAAGCGAGCATGCCCAATGATCTCTCTCCATTTAAAAGAGATATCTTATACTGTCTATGTGCACAGAAAATATACATTTAATCTATTCTAATTCATCGGCAAGGGGAGCTAGGTACAGTGGATAGAATGGCAGGCTTGGAGCCAGAAAGACTCATCTTCTTAAGTTCAAATCTGACCTTAGACACTTGCTAGCTGTGTGATCATGGGTAAGTCACTTAACACTGTTTGCCTCAGTTTCCTCATCTGTAAAATGAGCTGGAGAATGAAATGGCAAGCCACTCTAATGTTCTTGCCAAGAAAACTCTAAAAAAGATCACAAAAGGTCAGACATGACTGAAAATGACTGAATAATTCATCAGCATTCAAGGAGATATATGCATTTCACTGTTGTTTTTGTTTTTAAGTAGAAAAATTTGAATTAAGAGAGGAGTTTTAGGAAGCAGATGCTATCTATAGACACGGAAATGTGTAGACACACAGATCGGTCAGCCTATTACTTTTTTTTAAAGGTTTTTGGGAGGTAGAAACTAAAATAAGCCCTGAGCACAACTCTTGCTGAGGTCATATACATTTTTTTTGTGCATACCTCCTACACTCTCTACCCTATCCTTTCCACATTTTTTCTAACAAGTTCCTTGATAGATTGCCTCCAGCACTGAATTGTCTTCAATCAGACTGGTCAGATTCTTGACACGTTATGGAGCTGATTTTTTATTTTTTTTTAAGGTCTGCTAAATAGCTGATGTGGGATGAGGCTGTTCTTGGGGTTATTTTTGGCATGTTATTGATAAATATTGAATTGTCCTCAAGTAGAGTATATACTATGTAGAATTTGCTTCTTAAACTCTCTGTGAAAGCATGGAGCTAGAAGGAGCTGAAGAGTAGCACAGTGAGGGTTGGGGGTGGTACTGGGGCTTTTAAAAGAATGAACTGATATTGTCTGAATATAGACTGAAGCATGCTATTTTTCACTTTCATTCTTTCTAAATTCAAATCTTCTTGTACAAAATGACTAATATGGAAATGCTTTACAAGATTGCACATATATAACCTATATCTGATTGCTTACTGTCCCAGGGAGGGGGGAGAAAGAGAGATAAAATTTGGAACTCAAAACTTAAAAAAAAAAACACACCAAATGTTAAAAAACTGTTTTACCATGTAATTGGGGGAAAATAAAATATTATATATAAAAAAAAATACAACTAAAAAAAAGTATAACCAAGGGATTGTGAAACGTCTAGAAGAAGAAAGCTGACTGAAACTCCATGAAGTACAAGAAACTCAATCAAAGACACAGCTACTCTCCGTGATACTTATGCTCATGAAGTGTCTGTGGGGTATGAAGAAATAAATGGGGTTCTTGATCTAGGAGCCAATCCTGGCTATAGAATAATGCAAACCTATCAATGAAGGACAAAGATTTGGAGCATCTAGATTTCAGGGCAGCATTAACTGTATACCATGTTTTTAATCTTTAAGTAACTGGTTCAAACCCTACCTATCAGAATTATAAGGAACTGACAAAGGCATGTGAGAAAAAGGAAATGATGAAATTAATTAAAAAAATTTAAAAAAATAAAAGAAAAAGGAAATGATGGCATTCATCCCTTTCTTAACAGATATCTGCTTGGGTTTCTGCAACAGAGGTCACAGTTTAAATGGAACACAGTTTTAATGTCCCTATAATCGGACAGTAATGGAATAAATGGAAAGGACAATCTTGAAATCAGAAAAGAAACCCTCTATAAAAAATAAATAAAGGTCTTCCAAGTACCGTGTGAATTGGAATTCTTTCAAAACCTCCACTTGAGAAAGAGGAACAGAGCGTTGCAGAGTAAATAGGAGCTCCTGTAGGAAGCACTGCTTAAACTGCCTGAGAAAATAATGCGCTCAGACCCAGCAATTCCTTGGAAGGGCCTACTCTTAATTAAAAAACAGCTAGGTCATACAATAGATAGACCACCAGGCCTGGAGACAGCAAGACCTGAGTTCAAATCCGACCTTGGATACTTACTAGCTGTGTGACCCTGGGCAAGTCACTTAACCTTGTTTACGTCAGTTTCCTCATCTGTACAATGAGCTGGAGAAGGAAACAGCAAATCACTCCAGGATCTCTGCCAAGAAAAACCCTGAAGGGGTCACAAAGATTCAGACACAACTGAACAACAACATTTTTTACTAAGGGCCATTTTTGAAGTGGTACAACCAGAGTAGGTTCACGTTTTAAAGATTAAATTATGAAGTCAGAAGAAAACTGGATGACTATCAGCACACAACGCAAAACCTGAGGTGGTTCCATCAACATTTTTACTTCAATGTTCTTGTTAATTATCAAGAGAAATAAATGCTTGTGTGCACACATGCATGTATATGTGATAGACATGGAAGAGGATAAAACACATCAGAAAATAAATTTAAAAGAAGCTATTCTTAAGATAATTCAAATTAACTGTTGCCACAAACTTAAAAACCTTATTTCTTGTAATTTTATTCTTATTTCTATAGCTTGGAATCTTTCCACAGTATATTTTTTTAAAAGCAAGCAATTTAAAAGAAAGTACGTTTGTTTAGCTAAAAAAAAAAAAGTCAGAAGTGGCATATTTTCCAGGTCAACTGATGACTCCAATCTCAAAAGACATGCATCTCTATCCACAGGAAAACAAAACAGAAACCATTAAAAAACAAACAAACAAAAACTGACCCCCATTTTCTTTGAATACACGATTACAGGATCAAAGATCTAAAGTTGGAAGGGACCTCAGAGACCTTCTAGCCCAACACCTTAATTTTTATACATGAAGAAATGAGGCCTGTGAAGGTGAAATGACTTGTTCAAGGTCACACAGATATTGCCAGAGGTGGGATATGTATCCACATCCTCGGACCTCAAAACCATTGCCCTTTTCTCCATGCTACCTTGCTTTGGCTTTCTTTCTTCAGCTTAACACCTTCATGCTGAGTATTTCTCTGCCTTAGTTCCACAAATGCCTTCACTAAGTAGTATTTTATTTTAACATTTTCAGTCATGTTACACTGAACTGCTGAAAATGTCATGGAAATACATCAGGCCGTATTGCTAGAATGCTTTAGAGAACCCAAAGACAAAGGATTTCAGGTCAGTATGGCCAAGATTAAATTCTTTTCCTCAATCCCATCACAGGCCTAACTGTTCTATTTATAATGTTTGCCTCCCTTCCTCCCTTCATTGTAGCGATAGGGGGCCTATGGGTATGGATGGTAGCATACCTTGTCAGTGATGATTAATGTATTGGTTGGCTTTGCTATAATGTTAATTCTCTTTCCCCCCATTTTTTTTTTTAAACAAAGGATGGCTCATTAGGCAAGGGATTTATTAAGAAGTGGATGTAATAACAGAAAGCACAAATAAAATTTTAAAATAAATAAAAAAACAGAACATTTGCTCCTACAATTCATAGTTATAACGCACAATATACTGAACAAAACTTTTATTTTCAGGACTACTTATGGCTAATCCTTTTTTGGAGTTGTTATTGTACGTCATAACTGAAGATAGTGATTAATATAAGTAAATTCAAATAAAATACTGCAAAAACTTAATTATTCATGAGACTAGTAAGATTAACAACAGTAACAAAAACTTTTCAAATAACCTACCATTCAAAAACAATTAGAACTCTTTAGAAAAAAATTTTGAATTCTATTCAGCATCTGATTTGGAAGCTGACCAGGCAGACTATAAGGTTTTTTTTTTCCTCTCTTTCTTCAAATTACAATATATCATGTTATCAAAGATGGCTATTTCTGCTTGGTTCCCATTTCCCTTTTGGTGAGATAATTAACTGATATGCCAGACCAATTTGTATTCAAAGTACCTACTAAATTATCTAATGTGATAATAGATTTTGGGAATCACCAAGTAGGGGCTTGAGCACCTTTTAGAGAAGATATTGGCAGGGGAGAGAATGGTAGCATGCTTGTTTGCTACATCCATAAATGTCAGGACTGCAAGGGACCACAGACACCATCTTATTCCACCTGTCTCCCAACAAGACTCCCCACTATAATATCTCTGTCAAGGGATCACACAGCCTCTTCTTGAAGACTTCAGTTAAAGAAAACTCACTACTTTTTGAGGATGTTCACTTAATTTTTATTTTTTAAATAGTATTTTATTTTTTCCAATTACACATAAAGACAATTTTCAACATTCTTTTTTAAATAAGATTTTGAGTTCCAAATTTTTCTCCCTCCTTCCCCTCTTCCTTTACCCAAGATGGCAAGCAATTTGATGTTGGTTATACACGTGCACTCGTGTAAAACATATTTCCACATTAGTCATGTTGTGAAAGAAGAAATGAACCAAAAAGGAAAAAAAAATGAGAAGAATATGCTTTGATCTGCATTCAGACTCCATCACTTCTTTCTCTGGATATGTCTACTTCATTTTTAGACTGTTCTAATGGTCAGAATTTCTTCTATTGAGCTGGGATCTGCTTCTGCACAGTCATCTCTTTTTCCTGATTCTGCTCTCTGCAGCCAAGCAGACCAACTCTAATATTTTTCCCATACAAGAGCCCTTTCAATATTGGAAAACATTTAATACATCCCCCCTATATCTTCTCCAAGATAAACATCCACAGTTTGTTGAACTAATCCTCATAGAGAATAGTATCCACTCCGTGCACCCAGCCTGGTCATCCTTCTTTGGATTTTCTCTAGCTTATCAATGTCTGTCCTGAAATGTGCCAGGCAGAAATGAACACAACATTCTAGATGTGGTCTGACCTCAGTAGAGAAGAGTATGACAATCATATCTCATGTTACAGACATTATATTTCTTAATGTAGTCTAAGGTCATATTAAGTTTTTTGGCTGTCACATTGGTGATTCACACCAAGTTCTTTTTTGGATATAGATTCTTTTCACCTACTTGTGAAGTTGGTTTTTTGGACCCAAGTGTAGAGTTTTACATTTATAGCTATTAGATTTCATGTTATTTGATTTGGAAATCATTCTAGTCCAGCGGTGGGGAACCTCCAGCCTCGAGGCCACATGCGGCTCTCTAGGTCTTCAAGTGCAGCCCTTTGACTGAATCCAAACTTCACAGAACAAATCCCCTTAATAAAAGAATTTGTTCTGTAAAACTTGGATATGGCTAAGTAAAACTTGGCTTTGAGTTCCAGCTTCTCCAAGAAGGCTTCTCTACCTGCCCCAGTCCATACTGATCTCTTTCTTCTCTAAATTCCAACTCAGACACTATTTCAGTACTTAATTCTACTTCATTGTAGAATTGAATCATTTCCATCTCCCTTATCCAGATGATAAACTGCTTGAGTAGAGTGACCATCTCTTGTATTATGCATCAACCACACTGCTCAGTAAAGTGCTACACAACAAGCCCTAATAGGATCTCAGATTCAGAGTTGGAAGAGAGCTTAGAGCTCATTAGAGTTCATTTGGTCCATACCCTACATTTCAGAAATGATGAAATGGAAGGGCCAGGGAGGTTAAGTGATTTGCCCAAGGCCACACAGGTAGTAAGTGGCAGAGATGAGATTCCAATGATGACGTGACTCCAAATCTGGTACTTCCTCTACACCAGGCTACCATTAAACAAATTCTTGGTGACTAATGAATTACTGAAGTTGTTTATTATGCCAGTAAAATTAAGAAAGATTGTGAAATGATCCTTTTGTACGGCTTGTTGTTGTTGTTCAGTCATTTCAGTCATGTCTGACTCTTTGTGACCCCATTTGGGGTTTTCTTGGCAAACACACTGGAGTGGTTTGCCATTTCCTTCTCCACTTTACAGATGGACTCATCAGCTTCACATTCAATGGTCTTTCCCTAGTTGTCATCAGCTTTTGACACTGCAGACCACCACCTCCTATTGGTTGTTTATCTTTTCTTGACTTCAGAAGCTCTCTTCTCCTCATTCTCTTCCTATCTCTTTACTTGCTCCCACCCTGTCTCCTTTTCTACTTCCTTATCCTCTTCTTAGTTCCTTAACATGGTTATTATAAAACTGAGGCAAATGGGTTATGTGACTTGCCCAGGGTCACACAGCTACTAAATGTCTGAGGTCAGATTTGAACTCAGGAAGATGAATCTTTCTGACTCCAGGCCTAGCACTCCATCCACTGTGCCACCTAGGTGCCCCTTTTGTACAGCAGCCTTGCTTAAATTCTAGAAACAGAGTAATGCTATGGGTAAGCTATGTGTGCCAGCTTTCTTGAGGAATAAGGAAGATTTAAAGATCTTAGTAAGTGACAGTGAAGGTGATTTCATTAGGGATGAGAATCAGTTGGATAGGTGTCTGCAGGCAATAGAATTTTCCTCATCTAAGTTATACAGTGACACATGAAAATGACTATAAGGCAGCGATCAGATCTCATAACACACAGGAGGTTCATCTGAAGATACTGTTTTTATGGCAATGCAACACACTGATGTGAATTGGACTGATTAAGCCAATTTTGACAAAGTTGGTGCGCACTAAAATGTTCCTTCTACTCAATCCTTTTCTACACCTATTTCATTCACTATGGCAGCTTTCCGAACCCTATCCTCTCTCTTCTAGCCCTCAATTGCGCCTCAGACTCCCATACTGACAGAAGATGATTTAGACTCCTACTTCTCTATGTCAAAACTTTTTGGCACCATCACCCACTTTCTCATCAACGAAGTGGTACCGCATCCCTACTCTTCACATTCTACCCACATTTTTAATCCTATTCACTCCAATCCCCATTAGAACCCTTCCTTCCAGCCTTTCTCATTTCTTTCCCCTCTGGCTCCATCTACCTAAAAACATGCTCATGTCTCAGGATTCTTTTGCCCTCCCACCCAACAAACACACACCTCGTCACACATATGTTTCAAAATTTTTATTTTTTTCCCCTAAAAGTAATATTTAGTGACTCCCCTCCCCCTTTACAAATTTCTTGGAAAACGTAGTTAAGCATGATGCCTCCAATCCTTCAACATCTACTCTCTCGATTCCTTGAAATCTGTTTTCTGCCCCACCACTTGACTGACATTGCTCTCTACAAGGTTACCAACAGACTCCTCATCTTCACATTCAATGGCCTTTCCCCAATTGTCATCAGCTTTTGACACTGCAGACCTCCACCTCCTACTGCATATTATCTTTTTTGGCTTCTGAAGCTCTGCTCTCCTCATTCTCTTCCTATCTCTTTAATTGCTGTTTCCTTTCCTACCTTCTCATCCTCTTTTTAGTTCCTTAATGTGGTTGTTACATAATTTTCTATCATTGCCCCCTTTTCTTTCTATAATCACTTAGTGCTTCCCTTCACTCCCAAAGGCTTCAACTATCACCTCTAAGCAGATAACTTGACAATCTATGTTTCCCAACCATCTTCTCTTCTAAACTCCAAATCTGAACCTCCCAACAGGCACCTCCCACTTGACACGTCCCAAACTAAGCATATTATCTTTCCTCCTGAGTCTGCATCTTCTTCTGCCTTTATGATTTCTGTCACTGGTACCAACCTGGCTTAGGATACCATGATTGGAACCTTGGTGTTACTGGTAACATTTTCCTCTCCCTCATACTTCACATAATCAGTTACTAAATTCTACAGGTTCTCCTTAACATCTTTCTGTCTTTTCCATCCCAATTTCCATTCCCATTGCTACCATCCTAGTATAGGCCCTCATTATGATCTGCTGAGATTATTTCAGTATTTCCTAATATGTCTTCCAACTCTCTTCACCTTGTAAGCAATCCCTTGTACCACTGTCAGATTTATCTTCCTTATTTGTCAATCTGGACTCCTATACTCACTAGCTAACATTTATATGGTCGTTTAAAGTTTGCAAGGCACTTTACAGATAGGTAGATGCTATTATTATCTCCATTTTACAAAAAACTGAAACAGAGGGAGGTTAAATGACTTTCTCAGGGTCATACAAGTAGGAAGAATCTGACGCTGAATTTAAACTCAAGCCTTCTCGCCTCTAGGCCCAGTGCTCTATCCACTGTAACACCTAGCTATTTCATGTCTTTCCAATAATAGCCTAATGAACAAAGTTTAAGTTCCATAGTTTATCCTTTAAAGTTCTAGATAATCTGACACCATCTTACATTTCAACCTGACTTCTCATTATTGTCTTCTTTCCACATCTCTGAAAGGCAACATGGTGTGGTGGATAAATAGTCAGGAAGTCCTGGATTCAAGCACTGCCTCTGACCCATGATAGCTGTGTGACCCAGGGCAGGCCCCTTAATCAGTGCCTCCAAATAACTCTCGACATTATACGTAACCTACACACTGATGAAAGCACAGGTCCAAACCAAACACTCACTCCTTTGTAGCAGACAAGCTGAATTCCTCTTTGCCTTATGCTTTTCACCTCTGAATCTTACTTCAAAATGTTCCCTATTTCCAGCATTTCTTCCCTCTCTCTGTCAATCCCTAGATATTATTCAAAATAATTCAAGTTCAGCCTCCTTCCCAACCCAACATCTGTAAACATCTTCCCCTCTGGACCTCACCTACAAATTTGTTTTGTACTTTTGTCCCACAATGTTTTATAGTAATATATACACATTTTATATGCATTACCTCATTTGATTCTCACAACTCTGTGAAGTAGATACTCTATAAACCTTAGAGTGTTATATAAATGTGCTGCTTCTTCCTCTCCTTTCCCTTCTTCTTTCTCTTCTTCCTCCTCTTCTATTTCTCCTTCTCCCTCTTTTTCTTCTTCCATCACTATTAACACTACTATTACTAGTACTATTACTAGTACTACTACCACCAGTACTGCTGCTGCTGCTACTACCTACTACTATTACTGCTACTACAACAATAATAATAAGCAAGCAAGGACGAGAAAGTTAGAAGTTCTGTAAAGATGAAAAAATATCTTTTCTGAACTTTCTCTTTCCAATAGTACTCAATGCAATTTTTTGCACATAGCAGATGCTTAATGCATGTTTACTATGTTAAAACCGTGGGACTTGCAGCTCTACTATTTAGATAATAGGCAGCATTTTACACGCCATTTTAATTTGCTGGAACTACAGGAGCAACGAAACAGAACCCATTCATCACAGTATTCCCTCTGATTATCGAGAGGAAGGGATGGAGATGTAGGAAATGAAACAGATTTTGAATATTCTGAGGAAATACTCAAGATACTTAAGTCCCTCCTTCCCCAAAAAGAGAAATGAAATGTACTTAGGATCATAGATCACGGTCTGGAAGAGACCTCAGAGGCCACCTGATCCAACACCCTTATTTTTATAGATGAGGGAACCTGATCCACCCAAGGAAAGGTAGGAACCCAGGTCCTGTGATTCCATAAACAGTACTCCTTCCCCTTTACTAAAGCTCTTCCTATGTGCTATTATCTTATGCTAATATCATCTGAGAGTGAGACAAAGGTCTAGAGATGATGACCGAGAGAGGACTTCCTGAACGAAGATGAGTCACCCACCAATATGGAGGACTGGACATCTCAGAATGGTGACCAACTAGGGTTTGGGATGCAAGAGGACTAGAATCCTCCTCTTCTCCAGGGAAGAGTTTAGTGAGAGAACAAGATACAGACAGAAAAGAGGAGATGACAGAGAAATTCTCATAAATAAGTTTGTCCTTTTCAAAGAGGCCCAATGACATCATGAGGTGATGTCTTAACTCTTGTGTGAAGTGGGTTTAAGTGAGGCAGAGCTTCACAAAGTGGTCAACTTCACTCTCTCTTCCCGAGTCATCGAATTTCAGTGGCAGGACAAAAGTCAGGATGACTGGTGATGGCCCAGGATGGAGTCATTTTCAATATCTGATGAAGCTCTAAATGCTCCAAAGCACCTCTTTTAGCCACCTTCATGGCCATTGGAACAAATTGTTCTCATCTGCCCATTCTGCCAGGGGAAGTCTCATGTGTTCATGAGGTAGACATTCCCTTAATTCACTGAAGGGTTTGAAATTTGTCAGTTACTCTCAATCTGGCTTAACCCATCTGCGGAGACAGTTTTATCATTGCGGTATGGCTGCTGGGCATGCTACATCTTCTCAGAGACACAGGTAAGAGTTGGGTGAAAGGTGAACACCAAAAGTAGATGAGCAGCCCTGAAAGGGCTCAGCAAGCCCTCATAACAGAGCTGCTAGGTCCTGGATGAATACCCCATACACCCCAATAAATAAGTAGCCAATGTAACAAAGAAGTTTACAAGAAGATGCTCTGAACCACTTTTAATCCTCTCAAGAGTAGAATATAGGGGCGGAGCCAAGATGGCAGAGTAAAAGCAGTGACTTGCTTGAGCTCTCTCCCAAACCCCTCCAAATACCTATAAAAAATGGCTCTAAACAAATTCTAAAGCAGCAGAACCCACAAACAGACAGAGTGAAACAGATTTCTAACCTGGATGGTTGATCAGAAAAGTATATCGCACCAGGTGGGGAGAGGAGCGCAGTTCGGCATGGGCGCGCAGGCCACAGCAAACCTGGAGCAGGCCTCTGAGGACTGAATCGTGGGCAGCTGTGGCGGTTTCCAGACTTCTCAACTCAGGAACACCAAAGACAACTTAGAAGGTCAGTGGGAAAAGGCTGTGACTGCAGTGAGAGAGGAGCGCAGGATCCCAGACCCATTCCTTGGGGCAGTGGCTGCTTCCTGAGTTTCTGGCCCACAGACTGAGGGGGAATCGAGTGGCTGATCAGAGGGGGATTTCAGGGATCTCTGTGCTGGTGCAGGATTCTCTTGCTTTGTCCATGCTTGGATCTGGGTCACAGTTCTGGGTGGCAGTCCCGGGGCGAGGAGGAGCGCTGGCATGGTAGAGCTTGTAGTGGCTGTGGAGAGGAAACCCTCCTCACAGTTCCAAGACAGAAAAGAGTGCTCATAGACCAGAGTACAGGCCAGGAAAGGAGTAAACACCTCGCCCTTGATCACAGCACCTTGGAAGAACCGAAAATTTACAGGTCCCTAGAAGTATCTCTGAAAACAGCTGCATAAACCCACTGAAGCTTGGGACAGTACATTCTCCACACTGGAAACAGACTCCTACCTTAACAAAGAGTCTTTAACTTAAGTAATTGGCTGAGATCATGAGCAAACAGAGCAAAAAGAGTCAGTCTATATTATCTTACTTCGATGACAAAGAAGATCAAAACATACAACCAGAAGAAGACAATGAAGCCAAAGCTCCTACATCCAAAGCCTCCAAGAAAAATATGAACTGGTCCCAGTCCATGGAAGAGTTCAAAAAGGATTTTGAGAAGCAAGTAAGAGAAGTAGAGGAAAAACTGAGAGTGATGCTAAAGGAGACCCAAAAAAATACTGAAGAAAATAACACCTTAAAAAATAGCCTAACCCAAATGGCAAAAGAGGTCCAAAAAGCCAATGAGGAAAAGAATGACCTAAAAAGCAAAACTGGCCAAATGGAAAAGGAAGTTCAAAAGCTTACTGAAGAAAATGCTTCCTTAAAAATTAGAATGGAGAAATTGGAAACTAGGGACAATTTGAGAAATCAAAGCACTGTAATATGAATCCAAAGGAATGAAAAAATAGAATAGATTGTGAAATATCTCACTGGAAAAACAACTGACCTGGAAAATAGATCCAGGAGAGAGAACTTAAAAATTATTGGACTATCTGAAAGCCATGATCAAAAAAAGAGCCTAGACATCATCTTTCAAGAAATGATCAAGGAAAACTGCCCTGATATTTTAGAACTAGAGGGCAAAACAGAAATTGAAAGAATCCACCGATCTCCTGAAAGAGATCCCCAAAGGAAAACTACTATAAATGTTGTAGCCAAATTCCAGAATTCCCAGGACAAGGAGAAGATATTGCAAGCAGCCAGAAGGAAACAATTCAAGTACTGTGGAAACACAATCAGGATAACACAAGATTTAGCAGCTTCGACATTAAGGGTCCAGAGGGCATGAAGTATGATATTCCAGAGGGCAAAGGAGTTAGGACTACAACCTAGAATCACCTACCTGGCAAAACTGAGTATAATCTCTCAGGGTGAAAAAATGGTCATTCAATGAAATAGTGGACTTTCAAGTATTCCTGTGGAAAAGACTAGAGCTGAATAGAAAATTTGACTTTCAAATACAAGACTCAAGTGAAACATGGAAGAGATAAACAGGAAAGAGGAAACTTATTAAGGATGAACTGTTTACATTCCTGCAGGGAAAGATGATATCTGTAACTCATGAGTCCTTTGTCAGTATTAGGGTAGTGGGAGGGAAAAAAAAATTATATGTATAGATAGAAAGATAGAGGGCACAGGGTGAGTTGAAGATGAAGGGGTGATATCTGGAAAATAAAATTAAGGGATGAGAGAGCATTATACTGGTAGAAGGAGAAAGGGAGAAGTAGAATGAGGTAAATTATCTCACATGAAACAGACAAGAAAAGGCTTTTACAGTGGAGGGGAAATGGGGGAAGGTGAGAGGGAATGAATGAACCTTATTCTCATAGGATTTGGCTTAAGGAGGGAATAACATACACAGTGGGGTATGGAAATCTATCTTATCCTAAAGGAAAATAAGGGGGGAAGGGGACAAGAGAGCAGGGAGTTGATAGAGGGGAGAGCAGATTGGGGGAAGGGATAATCAGAAGCAAACACTTCTAAGGAGGGACAGGGTCAAAAGAGAGAATAGAATAAATGGGGGATAGGATAGGATGAAGGGAAATATACTTAGTTTTTCACAACAGGACTACTATAGAAGTGTTTTGCATGACTACACATCTATAACCTGTACCAAGATACTTGCCTTTTCAAAGGGGTGGGTGGGGAGGGAGGAGGGGAGAAAATTTGTAACCCAAAGCTTCAAGAGTAGAATATAATTAAAGCATTTCCAAACTATCCCCTTCATCCTAAAATATAACATTTCAAGGAATTCTTCCTGGGTATCAAATGGCAAATAAACATTTATTAAGTACGTACTATGTGCCAGGCACTGTGCTATGCCAGGAATACAAAGAGAGGCAAAAGAAAAAAAAGAGCTCACAGTCTATATGTTATCTGAAATGTACTATTTAGCACTAAGTGGATATTATAATGGGGAAATCATCACTTTAGTTCAGATTATTGGTATTCACTTTTACATAGCATCGACCCTCAATAATACTACACGCGTGAAATCTCTCAATCTCAATTGGAGTTTCCACTTCCTTTCCCACACAACTGTTAAGTAATTTTGTAAGATTCAGTGAGGAAAGAGAGACACACTGAGGTTAAATGATTTGCTTAAGTCACAAATGCAGTATAAGCAGAGGTGAGATTCACACCCATGTCTTTTGACTCTAAATTTAGTGTTCTTTAGATGGTTGATAAGAAATATTTTAAATGTATTTCCAGATCTGCCCCTTACCTGATTCACATTCTGGCCAAAAAAAAAAAAAGTGTTAAAAGCAGAGAAGTACCTAAAAGTAGGTTGGCTGAAAGGTGGGAAAGAGTACTTCTTAAATAGTTCCAAATTAGCATATGATTTGGGAATTACTCAACTGAACTAATAAACTAGGCCATTCAGATGTATCCCATCAATATTTTCCCTTTTAAGAGAGTGCCTATGTAGTTGGTGTTCAACTTCATATTAGCATTTAATTCCTTGCTTCTGAAAAACTGTAGGAAAATTTCCCATTGTTAGGTGTACTTTCCTCAGACCTGGATACAAAGGATAGCCATTGCATGTGTTTGCAACATATAATTATGTATAATTATATTAAAATATTAAACACTCCATAGGCCATTAAAACGTAATGTAATTCATTGGTACAGCCATCGCATGAATTAATCTACTGATTGTCAGAATACTAATCAGGAAAATACACCAGAATATGCAAAGACAGTGTGCCGAAGTATTTTAGTTCATCAGAAAATCAGATGCCTTTCAAAAGAAAAAAACCCTAAAAAAGCTCACACAAGCTGATGAGTTAGAAGGGACCCCAGAGGTCATTGAGTCCAAACTGTACTTGAAATGGATTAAATGAGGGGTCCTTCCATCCAGCCACTGCCCGAGGACCTCCAGTGATAGAGAACCTACTACCCTTTGGGGCAGCCTATTTCACTTTGGCAGGAATAAAACAAAAGTCACTTTTCTGCTCAGTAAACTCCAAGGGCTCTCTATTACCTCTAGAATAAAACACACACACACAGAAACAAACAAAAAAGCACTCCTCTATTTGGCATTTAGAGTCCTTTACCACCTGGCTCCAAAATACCTTTCCAACCTTATTATACATTTGCTCCCCTTCACATGATGCACAGTCCAAATAAACTGGTCTTCCTGCTGTTCCTAAACATGATGCTGAATTTCTCCGTTCCACACCTTTGCACAGGTGATTGTCCCCTGTGCCTAGAAGACACTCCTTCTCCCCTTCTAGCTCTTAGAATCTTAAAATGCAGCTCAAACAACAACTTCAATATGAGGTCTTTTCTTGATTGCCCCAGCTGTTAAGACTTCCCCATGAAAAATTTGTCTTATATTTATTTTGGATATATTTTTATGGATATGGATTACCAAACTCCCTCAGCCCATTAGATTGTAAGCTCCTTGAAGTCATTGGCTGTTATATTTTCGCCTTTGGATGCATAACAAACTCTGCTCCAGTACCTAGCACACAGCAGAGGACTACAATAAAAACTTATCAAACTGCTACTTGATTCTAATTTTCAGAAAGTTCTACCTTAGTTACACAGGGCTGAATTCTGGCTCTCTGTACCTCCCACCCTTGCTATTAACTCTGCCCTCTAGCCAAGCAGAACAAATTTAATCTTTCAAATATTTGAAGACCACTATCACATCTTCTCCTAAATCTTCTTTTCTCCAGGTTAAACATCCTCGGTGCTTTTGACTGGGGAGATGAAGGAGGACTGAGTAAGTGGTAAGGCCTTTGCTTGGGGGGATGACACCATGAGAATTGGCAACACTGATAAGGAAGAGTTGCCTAATTTTTACTTTGCTTCTTTTTCTGTTTTGCCAAGGAGAATGACCTTTGCATTAGAAATGGCAAAATAAAAATGGCTAATCAGGAGGTGATACCCACTATAAGAAAGAGCACTTATGCCGCCCTTGGTGAATTCAAGTCACCATGTCCAGATGAACAACAATCTGAGGTCCTGCAAGAACTGGCAGGTGTGATCGCTGGGTCACTGACAGTGACCTTTGAATAGTTATGAAAAATAGGAATGGAGAAGGACAAATGTTCCAATTGTCAAAATGGGGAATAGAACAAGGAAAGGTATCAATTGAAGTCCATTAAAACATGCCTGCTTGGCAACTATTTCATTTGTGCATAGAATCAAAAAACAAATACTTGAGCACTGATGCTAGGTACCAGGTACAAAGAAATATAAAGTTTTTGTATTCAAGGGAATTACAATTTAATTGGGGGAGATGAGACATACCAATTTTGTCTTTCAGTTGCATTTAATTCTTTGTGATCCCATTCAGGATTTTCTTGGCAAAACTACTGAAGTAGTTTGCCATTTCTCCAGTTCATTTTACAGATGAGGAAACTGATGCAAACAGGGTCAAATGACTTGCCCAGGGTCACACAGCTAGTGTTTAGGCTGGATTTGAACTCAGGAAGAAAACTCTTCCTGACTCCAGGCCTGGAACTCTATCCACTGTGCCAACTAGCTGCCCCATAAAAAAATTATGCACACATATACGTTATACTATATATAATTATTTGCATATCATAGATACATTATATAAAGTTTACATACATACACACACACAAACACACACTCTCTCTCTCTCACTCTCTCTCTCTCTTTCTGATAAAGGGGTGGCTAGGTAGAACAAGGGATGAGAGTACTGGGTCTGGAGTCAGGAAGACTCTTCTTCCTGAGTTCAAATCCGCCTCAGACTTACTAGCTGTGTCACTCAGGGCATATCACTTAACCCCATTTGCCTCAGTTTTTTCATATATAAAATGATCTGGAGAAGAAAATGGCAAACCACTCCAGTATCTTTGCCAAGAAAACCTCAAATGGGGTCACAAAGAATCAGACATGACTGAACAACAAGAGAATGTATTATGTATTTTATATAAACAATACTAACAGCAATGAAGTAGCCTTTCCTGATCTTCCCAACAGCTAGGGCCCTTCCCTGCCTAACTCATATTTATTTGTATTTATTCTGTATATTCTCACATACGCCCTCATTGTCTCCTCTATTAGAATGCTAGCTTCTTGGGAGTAGGAATTGTTTCATTTGCTCTATTTTATCCCCAGAATCTAGCACAAGGCCTGGCACACAGCAGGCCTAGGAAAAAAAAAAAAAAAAGCCAAGGTAAAAAATATATGGTAAGTGCCAAATGAGAGGACAGGTTGTAAGTGCTACACAAGTAGACAAGCAGAAGAAATCAATCTCTGTGGTCAGGAAAAAAGCAGAGCAAAGCTTACAGCAGAGCTGGGATCTGAGATGTCTCATGAAAGATGGCTAAGATCCAGATACATGGAGAAAATATCACTCTACTTCCTCCCCTATCACTCTCCTAAATCCTCTGCATTCTGATCTGTGACCTCCTCATTCATCTGAAACTGCTCTCTCCAAAGTTACCAATGATCCCTTTAATTACCAAATCTAATAATGGCTTTTTCTCACTCCTCATCCTTCTTCACCTCTCTTGCAGTCTGCCCTTCAGTCAGTCAATAAACATTTATTAAGCACCTACTATGTGCCAGGCACTGGGCTAAGCGCTGGGGTACAAAAAGAGGCAAAGGGCAGTTTCTGCTCTCAGGAGCTCACAGCTTAATGTGACAAGATGCAAACAATGATCTATGAATAAGAGATATACAAGATACGCTGGAGAGAATCAACATTACAGAAGGCATTAGAATTAAGGGGGATTGGGAAAGGCTTCCTGCCACCCTCTTCTCCTGGCTACTCTTTCTTCTCTAGGTTTTTGGCACATCATGCTATCTCCTGGTTTTCCTTCTCTCTCTGACCGCTCCATCTCATCCTCTTCCATTGGATTACCATCCAGGGCACACCCACTAACAATGGGTATTTCCTAAGGGTCTCTCCTTCGTCCTCTTCCCCTTTTCCTTCCATCCTATCTTACTTAGTGATCTCATCAGCTCCCATATATTCAATGATCATCTCCCTGCAGTGGATCCACAGATCTATTTATCCAGCTCCAAGTTCTCTTCTGAGTTCCAGCCTCACAACACCAACTGCCTATTACGTATCTCAAACTCAACAAATCCAAAACGGGACTTATTATCTTTCCCCTCAAAACCCTCCCCTCCCCCAAACTTCTTCATCACTGCCTAGAGTCACCTGGGCTTGCAACTTCTACGTCAAGGATCCTTACCCTTTCACTTATATTCACCTTGCAAATTCAACATGATACCAAATCTTTTTGTTTCTATAGTATCTCTTATATGCTTTCCCATTTCTTATTCTGCAATTGTTATCCTTATGCAGGCCCTTATCACCTCATACCTGAGCCACTGTAACAGCATGTCAGTTGAGGGTCCCTGATGCAAGACTCCATTCCACCCTCCAATCAGCCACCACAGTGGTCTTCCTAAAGCAATGATCTGACCACGTCATGCACCTCCTCAATAAATTCCAGTGGTTTCCCCTTACCATCAGGATCAAACACAAAATCTTCTGTTTGGCTTTTAAAGCCCTTCCCAGTCTTCTTAGACTTTACTCCCCTCTACTATATGACACAGAAACACTGGCCTTTTTGCTATTCTTGCACAAGATACCCGATCTCCTGAATCCTCTTCCATCTTTTCACTGTGTCCTATTCTTGGCATGCTCTCCTTGCTCATCTCTGCCTCCTGACTTTCTTTGAAACTCAGCTCAAATCTCACCTTTCTGTATATAAGATGCCCTTCACAGTTCTCCTTAATATTAATGCCTTTCTTCTGTGATTACCTCTAAATTATCTTGTATACATCTTGTTTGTACATAGCTGCTTGCACATTGTCTCCCCATTAGAATTGGAGCTCTTTAAGGCAAGGACTTATTCTCCCCTCCCCCCCATCCTTTGTCCCCCCAGAGCTTAGCACAGTGCCTGGCATACAGTATAAAAGCTTCTTGTTGATCTTAATGATGATGACGAAAACATAAGTTGGGTTCATGAGACAATGGTCCCCAAATTGCTATCATTAGAGGATAGGATTCATTCAGGGGCAGAAACGGTTGGAAAGATAATTTGGGCCCCTGCATGGCAGAAAGAATAGCATTATCTTTCCATTATCTGGCTGGCAATAGAAAGCCACAGAAGGTTTCTGAGCAGGGAGGGTGACATCATCAAGGTGGTATTTTGGAAAGATTAATCTAATAGGTATGGGGGATAGATGGCAAGGGACAGACACTGTTTTTGTCCCTAGTGCTGAATTTTGTTTTTTAAATTTTTCTTTTTGGGAGGCAATCAGAGTTAAGTGACTTGCCCAGGGTCACACAGTGTCTAAGGCCAGATCTGAACTCCTACTTTCTTGTTTAAAAATAAGCCTACACTACTTCAGTAATGAAGAAATGGTTACTTGCGTAGGTGATCTATCAATTCCTTGTTATAGCTAAGGGGACAAGACAAAGTGAAACAGGAAAAACTTGAAACCTCTGCTCTTGCGAAAATGTTAAAATATCAATTACTGAGAACTTCAGTTGCACATCATCAAGGTTCCCTTATGCAGTACCAGAAAAATAAAAAAAGTAATACCCAACCCCTCTTACTAAGTCACCCCAGAGAGTTTGGGGACATACTGAAACTGACCTAAAGTAGATCCTAAAGCAGAAACGAATGAGCCTCAACACTGGTAAAATTGAACAATTTTCTCTCCCAGAAAATGTAATTTGGCCACTAAGTTAACAAAATCTACTAACCATTAAAAGGAGAATCAGGCTACATTTCCTTTGGTGTCAATAATCATTGCTAGTCTCTGGGGATCTTTTTTCCCTCTCAATCCCTCAATAAGGGATACAGTTTGTATCATCCCTTATCTCATCAATACCTTCCAGTGGTTAGCACTTTGGTATCCCTGGGATGAGTAGGCTTCAACCTGAAGGAAGTTCTTTATGACATCTGCCCCCATTGAGTTCACTTCCAAAGGCAGCCCAGTCAATGGAAGAGTTACTGGTTTGATCATCTTCTCTGCTGGATTCTCTCAAATTTATTTAGGAAAACTGTGCCACAGAGTTAAAACACAATATGCCCCAAGATCCTTGCTTCTCAGTGCCTGGCAACACATTCTTAGAATCACTAACTTTGGTAGCTGAAGGAATCTTAGTTTTGTCATATATAAAATAGGGGTTGGGGGGAGAGACCAGATGATCTCTCAGATACATAAAGGTGAAGTGAGTCATCTAAGGCCATATACCACACAATGTTGGAGCAAGAGCTTGAAGTCAGCCTCCTGACTCACACACAGTCTAGTGCTTTCTACTTAATCAGAGCAGCAAATAATAATAATGATGTAGCATCTAAATAAGGCTTTAAGGTTTCCAGAGAAGTTTATGTGTGTATATATATATATGTACATGTATACATATACACATGCAAACACATGTGTGTATATACTATGTATATATATACATACATCTTTAGTGGGGGTCTGGCAAATGGGGAGCCCTACCCTGATTCTTCAGGGTGTGCCCAGCCAAGGTATTACTTCAGGTCAACTTATTGAGTGAAGAAGAGAAGCATTTGATGACTCAGCCCCCATTCTGCCAGCTATGCTGGTATGTGAAGTGCTGTCAGCTCTCAACTGGGAAGAGAGGCCCCTGGGACTTGATCTCCCCAGCCAGGCTGATACTCTGCGACCCAGGAGTGGGTGATCCTGCTTTTGTTTCTGTCTCTGTGAAGCCTAATTTCTCCCTCTCTTAAGTGATGAAATATCAGATCAGGCCATCTCCAGAACTTCAAAAGTCTGGAAAGCAAGCTTCCAGAGGTCCAGGAGCTAGCGTCTGTCCCAGATTCCGTGAACAGCCAAGCCAAATAAGGAATAAAATACTGAATAACCCACTTGATCCAGCACAGAAGATGATCGAAGCCAGCCAAGAGGGAAAGCCACTAACTCTTCCATTGACTCTTCACTGCCATTGGAAGTGAGCTCGATGGGGGCAGACGTCATGAAGAACGTCCTTCAAGCTGTAGCCCACTCATCCCGGGAATACCAATGGAAGGTATTGTTGGGATAGGGGATGATGTAAACTGTAACTAGTAAACTGGGGAGAAACTTTAGCTAACAGCATTAGTGAATTATCCCAACCCCTCAGAGGTATCCATAGAAACCTGTAGATGGAGATGCAGCTTGCCTTATTTTATGGGACCTGCTTCAATATAAGTGTGAACTGGCATAAGAATCTCCAAAGCTTATAAAGGCTATATGTCATATGATCCGTGCAACAACCCTATGAGATATATGTTATTAATTCAGTTAACAATTCTTGTAATAAGAATACACTGTAAATAGACTGAAGGAAGAACAGAGTTCTTCATGTATGAAGTATCTTGAAGAAAACTTACATTTGGTGGGGGTGGGGGTGGTAGGAGGTGCTGGAGGGAAAGAGCACAAGAAACTCATATGGTCCCTACCTTTATAATAACAATAACAAAATTTTAATTGATCTGCTTTGCTACACCAGAAAATTTGGAAAATTGCTGCTATATTTTATTTCATGCTCAGGAATAAAACACCAGTAGCATCTGAAAAATTCAACAGGTACGGTCAAGTTTGTGCTATCGAACCTGCCTGAACACAAAGCAAGACAAAGCATAAGGAAAATGAAGCAAGTGTAGGTGATGCTCAAGAGTCCCTCTGCCTTGCCTTGCCTTCAAGCACCCCAAGAATCTGTGCTACCCTGGTGGCTCAAGGATCTCTACGACAATATCACAAGCCCTACACCTCTGTCACAAGCTCTCCATCACTTCCTCCATAGCCAGGAGGTGCACTGTGGGCAGGAGAGCATGGTTGAAAACTGTAGACAGAGGAGGCTACTATGACTTGGATATAACTCTCATTTTCCTATCAAAGCCAGGAAGACTTGGTCAAAGTCCTGTCTATGACACATGTTGGCTCTGTGACCCTGAGCAAGTACCCCTCACTGCCTTAGGCAACTATCTAAGACCACTGTTGAAGACTTAAACTTCTCAGTACCCTAGATAACTTGAATATTCTAAGATGCAAGGAAGGTACCAACCTTCATTAATAGAGGGGATTTCCTCAGCCAAGATTTCCACATACCATTAACAATAAAGAATATAAGAAGAATATAAGAATATAAGAAGAAAGATGCTATCTGCATCTAGAGAAAGAACTGATAAACAGAAGTATGTATAGAAGTATGCATGTATAATTTTACATGCATATATAAATATATATACATGCATGGATACACACACACACACACATACATATACACACACCCATCTGTGTTTAATGGTAGCCATGGCGGGGGGGAGAAGGGAAGAAAAAAAGGAAAAGAAAAAAAAGGAATAGCAAGTTGTACAAAATAGATTTGCAGTTTCATGTGCAATCATCTTTTCTATTACACTATGTTATGGAAATACGCTTCTTTTATTCCATAAATTATAAATAGTTAAATAAAGATTGTCCCATATCAGTAAGATCACAAATCTACTTCTTACTATCCCTCTTCTCTCTGTTTTCACAGTGAGTATGTAAGTGCTGGTGCACACACAAAATATATTCTATACAGGAAAAGCATAACTTTATGAGGAGCTCAAATCTAGAGCTTCTAGTAAATATAATGTTCATGTTTAAAAAATGAAGTGTCTGGTCAAGGCAAATTTCGCGACAATCCATCATTTGGGGAAAGAGACAGGCTTAGGCAAAGGGCCATTTTGAGTATACTTGAATTTTATTGAAGAAACATTCCTAAGCTCACAAGAAAGAAAAATTTTAAATTCAAAAGGGGATATATTTTCTTAGACCATTTTCCTAATTCTTCTGTTGCGAAGAAGGTAAACAGTCTTCTTGTTACATTAGTTGCCATGTTTCAGGTATTTTCATGGTTCATTTTTGGTACTTTCATAGGACTGGAGCAATATTCAGAAATATTACCTCATACCAAATGAGCTTATACCTGGTTCTAACTCACTTAAGGAAACAATTCCCCAAAGCAAAGTTATGGTACTAAGGCTTGGTAGTATCTATATAGGTTTCTCTGTATTTCTCAAACGAAAAACTGACCTAAGTACGTAACTATAACAACTGTCACACATAAAAATACCCATTTCTATTCAAATGTAATATTGAATCTGTACAAAATTAAAACTATGCCTGTATATGTTTTCCTTCCAGCATATCTAATACAAATAAACACTATTTTTCTATATGTAAAACCTGATTAAACTGGTCTCCATGAATTTGGAATTTATACTGAGTCAAACAAAGAATATGTGATTTTTATTAAACAAAATGTTCAAAGTATTCTTTTCCTAATATTTCAGGGCCCTTAAATACAAGTAAAAATAGTCAAGGCTAAATTTAGTAGCTTGATTGAACCAAAGCCTCAACAAATTATTTAAGATTTCTATATTATACTTTCAGTAACACAGTACAGTTGCAAAAATCCAGAGAACTAGTACTTGTTAATGAGTACCCTCTAATATCTTGGAACTCAGTAACAGCCATTAACTAGCCTTACATAATAGCTAGCATTTAATAGCCAGTATATATATATATAGCTCATGTAGCACTTTATGATTTGCAAACACCACAACTTTACAAATATATAATTGTATCTTCACAACAGTCCTGGGAGGTAGGTGCTATTATTGTCCTAGTAAAATATTTCATTATTTTACAGATACTTCCTTATCTTAGAGATAAGGAAACTGAGGCAGATAGCACTTAAGTGATTTTCCCAGAATCACAGAGCTGGTAAGTATCCAAGACTGGCCAGGCTCTATACCCACTGCATCACCAACCTGTACAAGTCATTTAATTTCTCAGGACATTGGCTTCCCTTTCCTAGAAAATAAAGAAGTAGGACCACATAATCTTTAAGGTCCCTATCAGCTCCAAAGATTCTATTACCAGCTCTGGGACTCCAGGCCCAACCTCTATTACTTGACCTTCAATTTTAAAAACTCTGTCAAAAAAAAAAAAAAGAAAAAAAAAAGAAATGGTGTCTGACATGACTCAGTTTTGAAGAAAATAGACTAGTTCTCTGTGACCATCACTTCCTTTTCTTGATGCTCACTAACCATCCTTCTCATAACAGATTCTGGTATTTTTTCCAGGAACTGAAGGTAAGCTCATTAGCATGTAGTCTTCAGGCTCTCTATCCAGTGCCACCTAGCTGCCCCTTTTCAATCCTAATATTCTATAAAAAAGATTGAATTCATTTCCAAGAATTCACTGCTCACAGAGCACATCTTCTTTGATGGGCACACAATATTGGATGATCCCTTGCCAGTGTCTCCTATGTCATGCAATCAATTCCAAAGCTCTTCATAGAGACCTTGGTATTATACATAATGCCATTTAAAAAACAAACAACTTCCAGTCTAGTACATTTCTAGAAAAATAGGTGTCTACAAAATCAGCATTTTCCAAAAGTACATGTAAGGATCCCAGCCTGATTTTCAAAATGGTTGGGAAATTGTTACAGTTACAACACCAGCTAAAGGCAAACTCTTATAACCAACAGGGCCATAGGTTTGATGCATGCATCTGACAGTTACCATCTGTGTGCTCTTCAGCCGTGATCATGCCACACGGTGACATTGCAAGGTAAAGATGCAATCAAGGATATAAAAAAAAATAAAACAGCAGGAGGCCTGGGCTGGATTTGATTAAATCTGAATCTTATCTCCATACCACCTTACCTCAGTCTAATGTTCCCAAACCGTTACTTTCACGCCAAGGCAGGGTTGGAACAATGGAAGCTGAAACTATTTAAACTATTTAAAAAAACCCCAAAAACCTAACATATCAGAGATAGGCTATTTTAAAATTATTTGGTGGGTAGCCTTTTTTGTATTTATGAAAATAAGGAAAATGGGATTTTAGGAACTTGGTTAAAGTTAGAAATAAATGAAAAACTTTTTTTTTTTCATAAAAGAAAAACTGAGTATTTCCTGGCTCTGTTCCTTGCTTTCTTCCTCACTGGCTTAGATAATAATTTTAACCAGGTTCAAGAAAAATGTATTTTCTTTCTTTATGCAAGACTGTCTAAAGAAGATTAACTAAATATTGGAAAGGCATGATTTAGAGATTCAGAAATACACAATGAAAAGAAACACAACAAGATGATGCTAGAAATCTATACCTATCTAGTTTAATGTCTTTTAAAATTAGACAGCCTCATTTGTCTGAAAATGTCTAAGAAATACCAACAACAAAGCTTTGTGAAAAAGAAGCAACCAAAACATATGTACAGCTAGGTCCCAATTAGTGCGAATAGTGAATCCCCTGAAGTAGTCATATGTATTCAAATTCACACTATTTGAAGTTATAATTATGAAAATATGGTAAATGGTTCTGGTGCAATGGAAATATGCCATGTGAATTAGAATAATGTGACCTTTGGGAGATTCATCATTCGCAATAATCAGGACCTAGCTGCACATAGACCCTGCCTTCCCCCCAACGCACAATGCTCACAGGAGCTCTGTAGTCTGAAGCTACAGGGAGGCTTTTCAGGAAACTACAGTAACTGATAGATATTGACAGATGATGGTGACGCTTAGCTTGGTTTTCTCACTCACAATCTGAATTAGTTGTTTCCAAAACACTTAACCTCCATTTTCTCATTTAAAATGCATATTCAAAAAAAAAAACCTTTACATATGGTAGTTGAAGGATGGATTTAGAAACCACATCCATTAGTTACCAACTCGTAAGAGACAGAAGTAGCGATTATAAAATACAGTAAAAATGCTCGATTATATTTCATTATTAATGCTTAGACTACAGGAAAACACATTGGGAAATTGACTGAAGAGAATTTCTTAAGAGTAGGAGGTCTTTTAAATGAATAGGACCCCACCAATCAATCAATAAGCATTTATTAAGAGCTTACTCTTTGCCTGACACTGTACTAAATGCTAGAGATAGAAATGTTTCTATGCTCAAGATTCTCAGTTCTAATGGGGAGGATAACATGTAGAAATGCAAGTATTTACAGAATAAACAAAAAGCAAATTACAAGTTCATTGAGAAGGAGAGTACATTAGCAGCTGTGGGCATCAGGAAGGGAGGGCTTCATGTAGAAGGTGGTCATTGAGGCGGGTCTTGAAGGAAACAAGAGATTCTAAAGAGATTGAGGGAAGGAAGGAATACTTTCCTGGGAGGAAGGACAGTCTGTGGCTACACACAGAGACGGGAGATGGAGACTCATGTGTATAGAATAACTAGAAGATCAATTTGGCTGCACTGCAGAACACGTGGAGAACAGTAAATGTATATGTAAGAAGAAAGGTGGAAAAGGGTCAGTTTGTGGAGGACATTAAAAGCCAAACAGAAGAGTTTCTAGTTAATCCTAGAAATAACAGGGCCACCTAGTTGCCCCAATAGGGAGCCACTAGGCATTAAGTTTATATCATTGATTTTAATGATTCTACATGAAATGGATAAATGGTACAGAGCAAACAGCTTTGGATCTAGGAGCTGAGTCTGATTCCTGGCTCTGTGGCCTGCCGTGGATATAGCCCTAGGCTGGTAATTTCACATCTTTGGGCCCAGTTTTCTCATTTGTAAAATGGGGTTAGACTACATGATTTCTCAGGTTCTTTCTAGTTCTAACATTCTGTGATTTCTGTGAAACTAAGACTAAAAGTCTTAACTCTCCAAGACTTATTTATAATTTCACTCTGTTTTTCTGATCTTTGTTTTTTTCTGTCCTCCTTCTAACAGCGGGATGAGAAGAGGGTTATGTTTTTGTTAGGAGAGCCAGCAGGTAGAGACTTAAAAATAAGAGAAAGAGATTTATGGCACAATTAAAATTTGCAAGGGACAATTTTACCTATGGTTCCTAAAAGATGTTTCATTTGTTTCTTTTTCATAAACTAAAAGGGGGAGGACTTCACAGTATAGTTATGTGCTAGCAGTTAAAAACAAATGCTAGAGGTTACGGTTTATGTCTTGGTTCTATTGCTTAATTACAGAACCTTGGAAAACTGGTTTTTTCTTGATCTGTTTAAAAAAAAATACAATAAAAAGCATCATCTTTTCCAGTCTCTTAGGACATTAGCTCATTGTTGGTCAACAAGAATTTATTTAGTACTTAACGAGCCTGAAAGGGGAAGGTGTACTTTATGGGGCCCATAGCAGAGAAAATCTGGAGTGAAGACTGGAGAGGAACAAAGCCGTGGCCAGCCTGGGTATCTTCCTTATATGGAGGGTCTGAAAAGAGCCATCCAATCAGAGGTGGAAGCCACATGGGTGTAGGGGTTATTTCCATCCTGTGAATTCAGGGCTAGAGTCAGATTCCAGGATGAAGAGCTCTCTAGGGGCGATGGTCTAGAAAGGCTAGAGTGCAGCCTGGAGAGTGTAGCTCATAAGGCACCAGGAAGATCCTAGATCTTCAACAATAATACTGTCTATGGAACAAAATGTAATTCTAGCAGTTGACCTAAATTGAGGAGTCCCTGAGGCAGAAGGAGCCCAAAACAAACAAACAAATAAATAAAAGGTCTGATTTCTACTACAAGCACGGATCCATTCTACACTGACTGAGTTGAGAGTAAACCCACAAAATGGCCACACACATATCAACTTTCATGATTCTTTGGCATTACTTTGCTACTGCAATACCTTTTCCTCTTAAGAACACTGAAGTTCACTAAACCTCATACTTTTAGTTAAGAAAGGAATGTAAGAAGTTATGTAGCCTATTTTCATGCCTTCAGGCAGAGCAAAGTGGTAATAATGGAATGAGCCTAAACTTGGAAGGAAGGGACCTTGATTTTAGTTTCTTTTCTGCCATTTCCCAGGGGTATGGTTTTAGACAAGTAATTTAACTGCTCCAAGCCTCAATTTTTCAATCTCTAAAAAGGGGATAATAACACTTAAACTATGTTCCTTACAAAGTAGTTGTGAAGAAAACATTTAAAAATGCACAAATGGAAACTCCTATTGCTCACTTACACTTACCATTGCTCACTTATAACTAACCATGCTTCACATTCTATGTTGGCTGTCTTGCCATCTGCTCCCTGTAGCACCTTCTGGACCGCTGGTCCAGACTTCCAAAGGCTATGCTCCTGAGCACAATATGTTCAGCTTTAAAACAACCACCCTAGCGGCCACACTGTCCTGACTGGTGAGAGTATAAATGCAAACTCCAATAGTCACTCTATCTAGCCACGCTTCCTTCTCACTACAACCTTGCCCTTTTGACCACTTGTTCTGAGAACTGATATTAAATAAATCATGCTAATGGAAAGGGTGTGACAATCATCCCCTCTAAGGCTTCACTCATTAGGCTACTACCCCCTTACATGTGTTATGTTTCCCATAAGAACGTAAGCTTCCTGGGGTCAAGGACTGTTTTTCTTTTCTTTTCTTTCCTTTTTTGCATTCTCAGAGCTTAGCCCAGTGCTTAGCACATAGTAAGTGCTTTATAATTTTTTTTCATTCAGAAATCTAATAGTTATTTTTACTTAAAAACTTTCCAGATAAGACTCCCTACTATTTTTAAATACCTTCTCTAGGAATGCATTTCACTGTTGAACATCTCTAGGACTTTATATATTACACAAGATATACTTAATAGATGATATACACATTAGTATTTCATGTATCACAGCTTAGTGATATTAAAGTTGCAGGAACCATATGTATCAATGGACCACTGGAAGAAGGATGAGATGTATAAAACTAAAGCCAGATTGGTAGAACACCATAGGAGAGAGGCATGGGAATGGACTGGATCCAAGGGAATGCTCAGATACCACTGGTGAAAGTGTAGCAAGGGATCAAGAATCAGATGAAACATTTGGAGTCATGATGCACACACATACATACTATAGATCAGAGCAAGACAATGGGACAAAATCAGAACAGTAGTTAGGATCTAAGAAATTCACAGTCTCTAAAAGGGAAAGGGCAAGGCAATAAATTAAAATCCCAAGACAGAGAGTTTGGGCAGCAAACTGATCAAATGGAAAATAGGGAATCAGAGGGTATAGGTTTGAATCCCAAATTTGCCACTTTCTACCTAAATGACTTTAGGCAATTCATTTAACTTTGGAAGGCATCAGTTTCCTCTTCTCTACAATAAGTAGAGGTAGAAGGTAGTCAGGGAAAGAGACCACAATGGCATAAGCCAACAGGAATCCATGACATTGTGCTGGCCTTTTGCCCCAACTTCCAGCAAGTCTCCCACATGCATGCAGGCAAGAAGCCTCTGCATCTGACTGGAATAGAGTAGAGTAGGAAGGACACAGGAGGAGACTCTGTCAGAGTTTCATCAATATTAAATACATAATGCAGCAAAATGTGATATTTAAATATAATTAACTCTCACTCCCATATAACAATGTTTGTTCACATTACCAAGATCACTATATGTGCCACTGTTCACATAAGCTGTTTCCAGCATAGGTGTTCTTTGGTCCCATTCTGTTTCTAATCTGAATCCTTCATGCTTAAACCTGTTTGTTTTCATTTCAGTCATAATAAAGACTGAGGACACAGTAGGTCTCCATCTCCCATGCAAGAATACTTTATAGACTTCAAAATCATTATTAATCTGCCCCCTCAATTTTCCCTTTTCTAGAATGAATGATGCCAGGTCTCTCATTTCCTGATGGGTCTTGTTTTCAGCCTTTTAATCATATCTCTTACCCTCCCTTGAGGCCCCTTTTAAATTGTGCTTGATTGATTGATGCCCCTTTCAAATTGGGCATGACTGATTATTCTGCAGATTTTAAAAAAAATGCTAATTTACAACTATGTCCTATTCCCAAATATATTCTTTTTTTTTTCCTTTTTAGGCAATTGGGTTTAAGTGACTTGCCCAGGGTCACACAGCTAGTAAGTGTCAAATGTTTGGTCTGAAGCCGAATTTGAACTCAGGTCCTCCTGACTTCAGGGCCGGTGCGCTATCCCATTGTGCCAGCTAGCTGCCCCCTATTCCCAAACCTCATTCTGGCATAGAGATGAACTTGTATGCTTGAAGGCTATATCATTGAAGGGTAAATTCTAAGTTGGAAAGTCTCTGTTTTGTTGGTTGGTATATCTGTTATCTGATGGCCAGCTTAGTTAAACTTAGAGAGGCTCATCTCCAAAAATCTGACCAGCATATGATTAATTTTTTGCTCATAGCAACTCATGAAACAAAACAAAAAAAATGAAACACACACACATGGGGGGATGGGAGGGAGAAAAAGAGAGAGGGAAAAGATCGTACTGTTTATGATTACAAGTCCTTTCTCCTTTTCCTTACTTTTTTATGATAAGAACTAAGTAAAAGTCAAGTCATAAAATGTAACACATTTCAATACTTCAAGAATTAATGATCTTTGGGACCTGGATTCTTCCTGTTCTGATGCAGAACACTGTGAGGGACTGTCTGATGTTGGCAGCTACCAGGTTGGGCGCTGTGGCAAGGGTAGGGTAAGATCTGGGTATTTTGGAAGTCGAGGCAGGGGCTGTGGTAGGCAGAGTCGTGGTGAACTGGGATGGGCTGGATACGGAGAAGCCCTGAGGCAGTGGGCAGTGCTTTGTGAGATAAGCTGGGTGCAAGGCAGTAGCCGGAGCTCCTGAGGCTAGGGGCGGTGCCACGTGGGAGTGAGACGGCAGAGGACTGAGTTCCCTTTGCTTAGTCCCCTCCCTATATGCAACGTCATCCCCAGATGCCTCTTGTGACCTTCCTGACTTCCTGGGTCCCTTTGTGCAGCACTGACCCCAGACCCCTCCTGAGTCTGACTTCCTAGGTCACGTACTCTTGTCTATGTGCCATTCCCAGATGCCTCCTCCCTCTATCCAGTCCCGGCCTCCTACGTCACTCCCTCCCCCTTGGTGTGCTAAACTCAGACAGCCCCTTCCGGTATCTGACCCTACAATCATTGGCTAGTAAGTGGGCTGGGGAGGAGGGGCTAAGTAGGTACTTAGAACAAGCGTGGTCAGATCACACACGCGCTCTCTCCTGGCTCCTGCCCTGTTGCTCTGGCCTTGCTGCTTGGGCTTGCTATGATGGCTTGCTGTGATGGCCTCTGAATAAAGCTCTGGTGTTGGCGCCTCCCGATGGTTCGTCTCTGTGTGGTTATCCGGCAGAGAACCGAAGACTCGAGTGTGAGTAAGACTCTGGTAGTGTGCTCCTTATAGGAGGAGCGGGTACCGGCGTACGGCCGGCAGAAAGTTGGAGTGCGGCCAGTATAGAACACAATCATTCTTCCTTAATTTAGTGACTAGTCGTTATGAGTTGCTGTGACTAATTGAAAGTTATTACTCTGTAGCCAACCTGGCAACGTCTTTCCAAACTTAGCTAGCAGGTCCATCTTTGGGTCTTTCCATCTTGGTACAACCTACCAGGGCTTGCACCCTACTGATACAGCTGTCAATAACCCAGGGATATGAGAGGAGGACTTTAGTGGAAGATGAAATAAAAACTGCTAATAAAACTGACCCCAAGTTAGAGTTTCCATTTAAAAAATTTGTTGTTAATTTAGTATGAAATTTAGTAGCAAAGATATGATCCTGTTTTTGAAGTTTTCAGCTCCAATTTCATGGAACAAATACTTACTTGTAATATTTGTAATAGGCTTTTTCTTAGGCCTTTGGCTTCCGCTTCCCACAAAGGACAGCACCCTACTTCTAACTCTTTGCTCAAAGAGCAACACCTTTTTGAGTCTGAAAAGGAACTCTGAATTGCTGAGTGGGACCCAACTGTATTCTCTATAATCATATGGTGAAAGGGCTATGAAAGTTGTAGTGGGGAAGGGAGTGGTGAGTATTTAAGGAAAAGGCTTTCTTGTGGCCTCCTTCACACATGCCAAACCTGAGATCTTCATCACCACACTCCCACTTCAAAAGTTAGGTTAATCCCCAGCAAAAGAGGAAAGACCAAAAGGTTGACCTCTCCAAGCTTCTGGAAATGAGGCAACCCTAGACCCAGCCCTTGCCTTATTTTTACATACAGAAGGACAAGTTCATTTTGTTCTCTCCCTTGGCCTCTCCTCTTGCTCTGCCTGAGTGGTAGGAAGGAGATTTGTATTGAGGAGAAAGGGGAAGGGGGCTGGAATTAAGATCTCCTGGTACAAATCGCTGGATTACTAAGGGACAGAGGCTATGGTCCCTAAGGGGCCAAAGATTCCCCACACAGTTTAAAAAAAAAAAGAGGAGAGGAAGAGTTTTCCTTGGAGTACTGGTCCCTCTCCTTCCTCTTCCTCACTCTTTGGTCCCCCAACCAATCCCTTCTCCTTTTGGCCAAAGCCTTGCTCTCAGAGGCTTTCCCCATCCTTAGTCCCTGGAAGCCAGCTAGCCCCAAGGAGTTTCAGGACATTTGTGTTCTTTATGAAACCCAAAGAAGGGGACTATAGAGAAGGGATTGACAACCCAGCTTTATGCCACAGTCTGTATAATGGACATCTATTTTTTTTTTCCATATAAGTTGTTAGGCTGATTTATCTTAAGGAATCGTGGATCTCATTAAGATCCTTAGATCCATAAGTAGGGATGCCTCAAAGGCCTTACCAACCATAGGGACTCCTTCTTTTTGGATCTTACAGTGAATATCCTCTATGTCATCCTTTGTTTTATGTCTCATCTGACAATAATCAGAGTGGTCACCGAACAGTTATTACTAGGGCTGTTTTTATCAAGGAATTTTGTGTGACTGTGATATTTGCATGAGATTTTATTTTATTTTATTTTATGTTATTTTATTTTATTTTCTGGTGAGGCAATTGGGGTTAAATGACTTGGCCAGGGTCACACTGCTGGTAAGTTGCACAAGATTTTATTAAGGCGTCTTTAAGGCTGCATCTCATTCCTCCAAGTCAAATGAACAATAAACACTGAGGGATCTTGAAAAACAGAAAAAGCAAAATAACAGTCAAGTTTATTCTATAAGATCCCAGATACAAACCAGCCTTATTCCTTTGGATCTGTATCTCTTTGAATTTGATTTGGATTAGTGATTCTTTATAAAAGAAGTCTGAAAATTAGAAAAACACAGGAGTTATCCTGACACCCAGTAATGCTGGCATTATTATTCCAAAGTGAGGAAATTAGTGTAGTTATCAACATGGGAAATATTTACAATTCAGCGACCTCTGTTATTGTTACTGCTGCCAGTGCAATACTTTATCAAGTTATGGTGTCTTATTGACAAGATTGAAAAGTACATTAGCAGTGAAAAATGATTGCTAGGGAAGACTTAATTACTACCCTAAGTTTATTTAATGTTGGTTGAAAAAACACATGAAGGCAAGCAAAAGTTGAATGTGACAAGAGCCTATTTAGTTTGTCTATCAATTAAGGCTGTAGATTTTTGGAAGAAATGAAAAAAGAAAACGAAGAGGGCAAAGGATAGCATTTAATCATGAACCTGTGGTTTTCACATATAACTAGCTGACAATAGAGGTTTTGTGTCTCTGTGAGGGTTGGGGGGGTAGTGTTGGTCCAGGAATGGGAGTCAAATAATAACTGCCAAGTTGTTTATACACTGTTTGCAAGGCACTTTGTATAAACTCATTTGGACCTCACTATGGGGATAGGTCCTACATCTGTGAGGTAGGTACTACAGGTATTATCTCCATTTTACAGATGACAAAACTGAGGCTTAGAGACATTATTTGTAAAAGGTGCCAAGTCTTGTCATTGTCAGAGCCTGGATTTGAAAATGCAAGTCTTCCAGAAACCTTGTCTAGTTCTGTGCCCACGGCACCATGCTGTCTCTGAAATAGCAGGTATGTGTACACAACATTGCTTCAGTTCCACTTGAAATGGGCCGGTACACTGAGTTTTCCATTCATTCTTTCCATATCTTATGGCTAAAGTTATTCTCTTCCTGTTCAAACTATTCAAAATAAAACATCTCTTTTCTGTGACTACACAGTACCAGGGTCTACTGCTATCCTCCATTCAAGAGCAGCAACGCCTTGTAAAGGAAAGAACACTGGATATGAAGTCAGAGAACTGAGCTGTCTTTTACTCCTTTCCTACTAGCAGCTTCACGATAATGGGCATACCATTTGATCTCCTGGGGACTCAGTCTCCCTGTCTTTAAAATGGAGATAGTCATAGGGAGAAAGGGGAACAAGCATTAAAACATTTATTATGTGCCAGGCACTATCCCAAGAACTTTATAAATATCTCATTTGATTGATGATGGTATCAAATGATTTAGAGCTAGAATAGACCTGGGAGATTATCTAGTTTATCACCCTCAATTTATAGATAAGATGACTTATTACACAAGTAATAAGTCAGAGAGTTGGGATTTGAACATAGGTCTTCTGACCCTAAATAAGGGCTCTTTCCACCTGTCTCTTCTTGTACTACCAGACCAAATGTGAAAGTAAAATTAGGGTGGAAAAATCACCATAAGCATAGCAAGGTATCTCAAAGACACTGAAAGGGAATCATTGTTATAAATCTCATGAATCTGGGGAGTAAGTTCCCAAAACAGGACTAAGTGCCTGACTTTGATAACAGTTTTACATGAAATGAACAGTATTAGCAAATTCCTTCTTGTGCATGGGACCTAAAAAGTGTACATTGTAAATTGTATATAAATGGGCAGCTTCGTGTCACGGTGGATAGAGTGCTAGGCATGGAATCAAGAGGACCTGATTTCAAATCTGGCCTCAGACACTTACAAACTGTGTGACCCTGGCCAAGCCACTAAACCCTGCTTGCCTTAGTTTCCTTATCTGTAAAATAAGCTGGAGAAAGAAATGGCAAACTATTTTTTTGCCATTCTTTGCCAAGAAAACCCCAAATGGGGTCACGAAGAGTCAGATATGGCTCAACGACTGAACAAACAATATAAATGGAAGCTGTTATTATCATTTAGTAGTCATGAACATTGGAATCTGGGGCTGAAGTACATCACTAGTCCAAGATGAAGCACAACATGATCAGACACAGAAGTCAACAAACCAACTGAGCAAATAATTTTCTTTTTAAGGTATTTTTGTGATGCTTTTTTAAAATTACTGCTATGTTCCCTCTAATAGAACTTTGTCTTGTAACAGAGAAGTATGGTCAAGAAAAGCATATACTTGTACTTTGATCATGTGTGATGCCTCATTCCAGACCCGCCATCCACCATCTCTCTGCTGACAGCAGGGAGGTATGTTTCACCAGGAGACCAATCAAGATTGGCTACCGTGCTGATCTGAGTTCTGATGTGTTTTCATTTAGAGAAAGGGTAAATATTATCTGCTACATCACTATATGTACCATTCTCTTAGCTCAGCTTACTTTGTTCTCTATCAGTTCAAAAAATATTCCTAAGATTCTCAATGTCTTCATTTATACATACTTATATCATGGCAAAATTTTTTTATTTATTTAATTATGGTATTTTTATTTAGTTTAATTATGGTAATTTATTTAATATTTATTATTCAATTTTGGTATTTTTATATTTAATTATGGTTAAATAATTTTTCATAATATTCATATCACAATTTGTTCAGTCATTTCTCAAATGATGGACACCCAACTTGTTTCCAGTTCCAAACTATTTCCCCCAGATATACAATAAGATTCTAAAAATCTCTTTGATGATGATTTTCTACTTTACAAATTTCAGTACAAAATAATATTATTGCCTAAGTAACTGCAGTGAAAGAACATTTTTAAGTAAAAGGAAAAAACTATACCCACTAGCTTAAAAATGGCCCCAAAGGGCTGTTTCTTCCCAACTCTTGATGGAAGTAATCTTGCTTCGAACTGCTGACAGAGCCTTATCAAGGCCAATGTGTGGCCAGCATCACTGTAATAACAGTATGAAGAGACATTTCAAGCCTCAGTTTAGACACCTGCACTACAGAACAGCGGAACAGACATCGATAAAACATAGATTTGAGGGAGAAAAGTAAGAACAAGATGTAAAGTCAAAACAATAAAGATGAAGAATTAAGGAGGACTTGGCATGAATGGTTGTCTGGAAGGGATTCTATACACATAATGAAAGATTTAACATTATGCACCAAACCTAATAGTTGAGGATGAAATGGAAATCAGGGTGTCTGAAGCCTGGCTATGCGTGTCAAAGAAGATAAAAGGTCATAAAAGCTTTCAATCCCATGAATGTTCAGGGACTAAGTTCCTAAAGCAGAAATAAATGCTTGACTTTAATGATGGTCTCATATGAAATCAGCAGAATCAATAAATTCCCTCTTGAGCATGGTGACCACCAAAATACATAGCCAAATGACAACCATTCATAGCCCAGGCATTTTGCATCAGGGGAGGGAGGGACAGTAAGAGTTCCTGGGTATATGTAAAATCTATTATGATCTGTTTTACTTAGTCACCTTGTGTCTTCTGCAAGGAAATGTCTCTCTGCTGAAGAGAATCTCTAACTCACTTTACCACTCATTTTTCTCCCTTCTTCTGATCATCTATATACTACTTTCCCTACCTTTTCTGTTCTACACCTGTGCTCATTACAGTGGAAAGAATACTTTAACACACTGTGTATTCCATCATATTTTGATTTTCCTTTCTTGACCTCAATGATCAGTGACCAAATGGAAAACTGAAATATGTATAGATATTTCTATAAGCACACACCCCACACAATGCCACCAAAATAATTAACAAACCAACATTCTCCTACCAGGGCGCCTATAGTTTCATTTCTGTTGTCAAGAAAAAAGGCCCTAATTTAGTCTGATTTTCAAGGACTACCTGGAGGAATGTATTGGTAGGAAGACATATCTGCCCACAGGCAGTGAGGACAGAGAATCTCTAATTTTGAGACTAACAGTTAAGAAGGGATGACTCCTGTGTTACTTTTCTGTGTTTATTTCCCTCCCCCCCCGCCCGGCTTCTTATACTATTCACTTGCTCTTTTTTCTATTTTTTTTTTCCAACTATAATTGGTTTGGTACTAAGACCCTTTGCTGACTCAGAGTAGAATGTGCTACTCAAAAACCACATGTAACTTCTGAAAAGGAATTAAATTTAAAAATTCATCTATGATGTTCCCCCATGATGAAGAAAGTGCTTGTCCCTGCTATGCTTTTTAAACTCCTGAGGAACTTGTCTTCATCAAGGAAGATTAATCTGATCTTTGTTCATGTTCCCATTTTTGATGATTCATTTCTAAATCAAATTTTTTTTTTATCTAGAGTTTTATTGGCAGAAAAAAATAATATGGGTTTACTAAGGTTTCTATTAACTAGGTTATAGGAAAGGAAAGGCTTGGGAAATGGAATCTTGTTTGCTGAGCCTATGATAGACAAGTAGAAGAAATCCCAGGATGAATCTCAAAAGACTTTGGTTCTGGTACCAGATCTGCCAGTAAAGTTGACTGACTGAAAACCTCTACTCTCTGGACCTCAACTGTAAAATGTTAACAATAATAATGAGGATAATAAAACCTGCCCTCTGATCTCATGTGTATATTGTGAGGGTACTTCCCAATCATAACCAAATCATGTGGCCAGCACTAAGGCAATTTTCCTCATCTCCTTTCCACCAGAACCTTGATTTGAGCTCCTAGGACCCTGTTCAAGTAGGTGAGCTTTTGCCCTGTCTTGCTTGGAACCAGACTTCCATCTGCCTCCTCAGTCATTTCCAATCAAGTGAATACTCTCCTTCCTTTTTAGGTCCCTCTCACTTTTTTATATATCTTTCCCATTAGAACGTACACTTTGAGGGCAGGGACTATTTTGTTCATTAGCTTTTGTATCCTCAGTGCTTAGCACAATGCCTGTCACATAGTAAGTACTTAATAAATGATTTATTATTAATTAATTCATAATTGCTATGGAAAGTGCTATATAAATGAGAAATCATTTTAAATTTTAAAATTATCTTAATCCAAATACTACTATTAAGCTCTTTCCATTTCATTGTACTTAATGCACACCGAGAGGCAGCACACAGTGGAAGGGATGGAGAGGGGTTTTAGAATTAGAAACCCCTGGGTTTCATTCCTCCTGGCTGTGTCTGTGTGACCCTGGACAGGTCCTTAAACCTTCTAGTGTCCCAGGCAACTGCTTAAGGCTGCAAGTCACCCAGAGGTCCCCACACTGATAAAGTGAGGGGTTCTGGTCCTATTCCATCATCAACATATGCTGCAAAAGGTTTTCTCTTCTCTCTTTCAGGGAAGGGCAATCTCCAGAGAAGTTAATTAATTGCAAGAACTGTACCTCAGGATTGTACCAAGAATGTGGCTGTAAACTATGGCATTTGCACATCCTTGGGAGAGGTGAGCAATATCCTCCCCATTACCATCACCCCTCCTGACCTGTCCACAGGGAGGCATGTTTTCGTTGATCACCCCAGCTAGAAGTGACCATTATCAGGAACAAATCATTTACTGAATTCCTTCAATCTAAGGCAAAGAGATGTGGCACCATCCCTGTCTTTAAGGGCTTAGAATCTAATTGTAAATCTGTACATATGTGTATATATGCAAACATGTATACATAATGTCTATATACGTATGCATATACACACACCCACACATACACAGGGACACAAAATTCTGGCTTTAAACAAGTGGGACAGGTAAGCAATATAGAAGGAAGTCAGAGGATGGAGTAAACACTAACCAGTTGGGCTGCTGCTGAGGACTCTTGAGTCCTCAGAAGGATAAGGCTTAAAAAAAAGGCCCTCTCTGTAGCAGAATGGACACGTATCTTTGGACTTTCCACTATGCCATTTGGCCTCCTCTGTTGTCTTAAAATAGTTTAAGCTGTTTCTAGACCATTGTTTATATATATTTCAGGGATCTGAAAGTGACCCTTATAAAATGGTATAAGAAAACTGTTGTGAGCCAAGATTCTAGTTAGCACAATTTAAGAAGGAAAAGAAGCAATGATTCAATCCAAAGTTCAATTAAGCTTACGCAATGTAATTAAAGATTTGCCACCGCCTTAGGAGAAAAAAAATAAACTGTAATCAACTTTCTGGGATTGTGAAAATTATACTTTTGCCAAGGTAGGTAAAGGAAATTTCATGATGGCTTAGCTTTAAATTCTACACACAGATGCTTTACATCAGTATCAAATTATAAATTTTTTGACATGGCCATGACCCTAAATTATCCAGAATAATTTAAATTTATATAGTTTTTAGCAGTTTACAAAGAGCATTTGCTATGTATTTTAGTCCATCTGAGCCTTGAAACAACCTCATCTAATAGGAAAGGTAAATCAGAGATGAAGAAACATGGCTTAGGGAAGTTTAGGAATTTACAGAAGGAAAGGAAGAAGGGAGGAAGAAAGGCTGGGCTTATTAAGCACCTACTATGTACTAAGTGCTTTACAATAATTATCTCATTTGATTCTCACAACAATCCTAGGAGGTAGGTACTAAAATTATTCTCATTTTACAGTGGAGGAAACTGAGGCAGGCAAAGGTTAAGCAACTGAGGTCAGGACTCCAGGGCTAGCGCTCTCTCCATTTGTCCCACCTCCAATTAAATAGGTGGTAAAGTCTTTAACACCTAGTCCAATTCTTTCCCCCCACACAAAGCCATTTTTGGTTAAATGTTAGATGCTAAATAAATAGTGTCCCTGAACCTTTTGTGTACTTACATTTTAATCACTGAGTAACAAATTAAGTTAGAATTATATATTTTATAAGTGGAATATACCCTCATGAGTTTCCTCCTGTCATAATAACAGCTAGAACCTACTTTTAAATGACTTCTGCTCTTATCCATGGGAGCCTGCATGCCTTCCAACAAGGGAAACTGCCAGCTCACCCATGCCTTCTTACCTTGTATAGCTCTTGTCCACATCATATCCTCTCTTTGATGATATCTTTTATAGCTAATCATGCATTTCTTTGATATCTTTTATTATGCCTACCATGTACCTCTACTTTGCCCTTTGAGTGAACTGTAATTTTGATTCCTCAGATTCACAGCCATATAGCATCACTGGAAAAATATTGGTGTTTTAAAAATGGGATTTTGTTTCAAGAAAAAGTCTGGGGTCACTGAAAAGCACTACAAAATTTCCCAAATGCAACATAACCTACTTTCTTCCTCCTATTTCAATGCTGGGTTCATAATTTTAAATTAGACTGGCCTACAGGCTTGGCAGGTGGGGCTGAGAACTGGGGATTGGATGACATTAGTTAAGATTATGCAGAAACACAGTGATCGAGAAATGGTATGAACGGATCCTTCCAGACCAGTTAGTGTTTCAACAGAAATAAAGGATTTCTTTGGAACTAAGGAATAAACCAATGAATAATCATGAAGGCAAAAGGATAAGTCATTGAGGTAGGACATAATGAAGGGAGTTTTTGAGACAAAAATCAGTGTCTGTAAGTAAAATTCTCACTCTGCCTTAAGAGATACTCTCCTTTCCATGATGAAAATAATGCAGCAATTAGGCTCAGGCAAGGGAGAAGTCAAGTTAAATAGTGTTTAATTATAATCAAGTATAGGCCCAGATTAAATCTGTGAATTTTTGTTATGCTAAGAAAACAAATATCTCTTACATTTTGACCTCACGTAAATTCATTCGGGCAGCAAGGTGGTACAATGATTAGAGCACTGGGCCTAGAGTCAGGAAGGCTAATCTTCCTGGGTTAAAATCTGGCCTCAGACACTTACTACCTGTGTGACCCTGGGAAAGTCATTTAGCTCTATTTGCCTCAGTTTCCTCATCTATAAAACGACCTGAAGAAGGAAATGGTAAACCACCCCCGTATCTCTTCGAACACAAACGGGATCACAATGAGTTGGATGTGACTGAAAATGGCTAAACAAAAAAATTCATTCACTCGTTCCATATCAGTTTACTTCATTATAATTTAATTTGAACATTTAATAAATATGTATTATATTCAAGACTTGATAGCAAGGCTCTAGAAACATAAAGAGAAAAAATAGTAAATCATCCATCTTCAAGGAACTTGCATGGCATTTGAAGGCTATAACCTGTATACATAAAAATAAATACAAGGTAATTTAAATAGGGAGAGAACACTGACCACTGAGGGCAACCAGGAAAACCAAGGGCAACAAGCACTCATTTGTTGATTTACAATTTTAAAATAATCAAATGAGAGATACTAAGTCTAGGAACAGCCATGGATATAAGTAGACATAAAAAAAAACATAAAACTTGGCGCTGGAAAGAACTTTTTAGGTCAGTTAGGCCAACCTTCTCCTTTTATAAAGGTAGAAATTTATAATTTGGGAGGTCAAGTAATTTGCCCATTGTCAAACAGTGACATTTATTTAATTTAATAAATGTAATTAATTTAATTTATTAATTATTATTTACTTTAATAAAGTCATAAATTTAGTGATTGATCTGGGATGCCATGCCAGGTATTCTCACTCCCAATATATATATTAATCGTTTGATTTTTTCAAGTGTCTATATGTAAAAATACACAGTGAACTATCTGATTGAACACATTCAATAGGACAGTGCATAGAGGTATTGATGTAGGAAAAAAAGGCTGGTGTTATTGGGACCAAGGGAAGGGCTCCTTACTTGGTATAGGACATAAATTGTTTGAAAGAATACTATCATGATAGGATTACAAAATCTTAGATATAGAAACAGATGGGACCAAAAAGGATTCTTTTTTATTCTTTTTATTCTGATGCTTTATAGATAAGGAAAATGAGACCAAGAGATTGTGACTTGCTCAGAGTCACAGAGACCATAAGTAACAGAGTCAGGATTTGAATTCATGGCCTCTGATGACAAACATGGATCTCTTTCCACTTCCTCGATTTTAAATATCGGGCTCCTAAGCAAAATCTTTAAGGACAAACTCCTTTCCCTTTGTTAAATGCAATGTCAACGGATTATTATGACTTTCTGAAATGACAGGTCAGCTTGTGGCCTAAATTTAAAATCTTAAATGTCATTGAATGATGCAAGAATAGAGGGTACATTTTTGGTCTTGAGAGAATTGATGAACTTCTATTCATTAAAGACAAATAGAAACAGGTCTGAAGACAGCAGCAAATCAAAATGCTGAACATATTAAAATCTGCCACAAGTTGTCTTTCTAGGATCATTTTGCTCTCCCAGGGTGCCTATCAACATTATCTCATCCACCCACCCAAACTTTGACATACACACAGAAAAGTGATGCCCCTGAGAATCAGTGTAGGGGGAAGAATAAGGAATCGAGAGCTGGAAGGACAGAGTTTTTGTCTGGGGGTTTGTCACTAATTAGGTGTGTGACCTTGGGCAACTTCTTTGGACCCAAATTTCCCCAAATGCAAAATAATGAGGGTTGGATTGGATGGTGTCTGAGGTCCTTTCCAACTTTCACCTTTTATGATTTCAATTCTCTCATACTGTTCTGAGAGCAATGAGACAGGCAGTATAACACATACTATTCCTTACATCTCTACCTGCTTATTGGACATCTTGAATTGGATGGTCTATAGGCATCTGAAACTCGATACGTCCCAAACTGAACTAATTCCTTCCTCAAAGCCTCTCCTTTCTTCCAAACTTCTTTATTATTGTTGAGGGCACCACCATCCTCCCAATCACTTGGGCTTGCAACCTAGATAATCCTTGACTCCTTATTCTCACCCCTTTCCCCCAATCCAATGTATTGTCAAATTCCGATAATTCTCCCTTTTCAACCTGGTTGAGAAGGATAATGCCCTCTTATCACCTCTGACACTTCATTCCACCTGACGCAGGTCCTCATCACTTCACACCTGGACTTTCTATTCTCCTCATAACTTATTTTCCCTTCCACACACCTCTAGGTATTTTCACTGGCTGTCCTCTATGCCTGGAATTTTCTCCTTTGTCCCCACTTCTTAGCTTCAAAGCGTCAGCTAAAATCCCACCTTCTGCAAAGAGTCCTTCCTTAATGCTAGTGCCTTTCCTCTGACATTATCTCCAATTTATCTTGTATGTATCTAGTTGTTTGCATGTTGCCTCCCTCATTAAACTGTAAGCTCCTTGAGGACTGGGATTGTTTTTATGTTTCTTTGTATCTCTAAGCACTTAGCACATAGTAGGTGCTTAATAAATGCTTATGGACTCACGTGATGTGTTAGATTAGTGCTAATTGTACTGTGTATAAACACTTAGCAAGTCGATCATGCACAGGAAACACACTTCAAAAAAATAACTGGCTTAAATATATTGCTTATCCTTTCCTAGTATCTTCCTTTCCCTATTCCTTCATAAGACCCTTGCCTTCTCCTCCAAGCTCTCTCTGTACCAATATTCCCTTTGTTCTAGGGTCTCCCTGTCCCTGATATCTTTATACAGATACTTATTTCTTGGTCCTTTTCTAACACCTCCATCACTTTTTAGCTACCACTTGTTTCTCTCCCATTTTTGTTTTTTGGTCTTTCCCAACTATTTTCTCTTCTATCTATATATGGAGGCTTTCATTTCTCACACCCTGGTTCTCCATCATGTCCTCTCTAGCATCTAATACTATCTTCCAGTCCATTCATTTTTTCTGATGCTTGTTTCAAATCTCATGGCATTAAAGACACTATGCAAGTCAAAGCTTTCCTTTTGAAATAAAGCTCATTACTTTCTTGTTGAAACACAGGTTGATATTAATATATAGTCTAAAATTTTTATGAGGACATTCACTCACATATACAATTGGGACATTTTAAAAGAGGATATCCTCTAGAAAAGATACCCTGAAAATATTTTTGAACTGTTAATAAACACATCAATCAAGAATTACAAGCTCTGACTGTTCCTTTAAGTCCTTCAGTTCTCTTTCTCCCTACCCCTGTTCTTTTCTCTGCTGAGTCAATGGCAAACTATAGAAATGACCTATTTTAAAACTATGAGGCGATTTTAAAACACAAGGAAATAAGACAAACTGTTCACACTGGTAAGGAGATCTAAAACTACTGGCCAGAATTAAAAACAAAACAAAACAAAACAAAACTTGGAAATGAAGGGCTGTCAAGTTACAATGATAGAATCATTCTCCTTAAGAAACATGTGCCCTAAGAAATATATTGAACTACAAACACAGATAACAACAATAAAGACAAATGGGTTATAGTGACAAGTTACTGCAAGAGGGTAGTGCATATTAAAAGAGTCATTCACAGTGCTGACACAATGGAATCACATCCATGTGCCACCGCTCAAAGTTTTATTTTTTTTCTTTGTCATTCACCATGAATTAATACCTACTGCGTGCCCTCAACTTTGCTATTGCTCCTTATCAAAAAATGCTTCCTTAGAAAGTGGAGGTTTGAACAAATTGGCAATGATGACAAAATAAGTAATCAATTTTGGAAAGGCTGCAGAAAGACAGTCACATTAATAAATTGTGGATGGTGCTATCAATTGGTTCAAGCAGTTTGGATAGCCATTTGGAATTATGCTAAAAAATGATTAAAATATACATATACTTGAACCCAAATATCTCACTGGTTAGAACATACTCTAAGAAGATCAAAGACAGAAGTTCCCAAATCTCAAAATATTAATAACAGAATTTTTGTGGTAACAAAGAACTGAAAACAAAATAAATGCTCATTGCCTATGGAATGACTAAACAAATGATGATCGATGAATGTGACAGAATATCATTGTGTCAAAAGAAATGATGACTATGAAGAATTCAGAGAAGTATAGGAAGACTTACATGAACTGATACAGGATGAAGTAGGCAAAAGGAGAAAAACAATATAAAAATGATTAAAACAAAGTAAATAGAAATGCAAAGGGATAAAGAATGAGAGAGAAAGAAAGCAGAAAGAAAAAGAGAAGGAAAAAAGAAAAAAGTAAGAAAGAAATTAAGGGAAGGAAGGTAAAAAAGGAAGGAAGGGAGGAAGAAAAGAAGAAAGTAAATGCTGTGTAACTATAATGATCAAGCCTAGCCCTGCAGAAGAGTTGAGAAAATACATCTCCTTCCATCCCTTCTTTGCAGAGGCGTAGAATTATGGGCATGGAATACTGCATATACTTTCAAACTGGTTGATATGTGGGGTGGTTTTTAACCAAAGTCTCTCATTCTCTCAACTTTATTGTGAGAGTCTATAGATGTATAAAGAGGGAGGGAAATATTTGGTAATGAAAGTGATAGAAATAAGGTTTTTTTATTATTAAGAAAGCACAGATGTGCACTGACTGAGGAATGGTTGAACAAACTGTGGTATATGAATGTAATAAAATATATCTGTGTAATAAAAATTGACAAATATAAGGAATTCAAAGAAAACACAAGAAGATAGATGACCTGATAACACAGTGAAATAAGCAGAGATAGGAAAATAGCTTCTAAAATGGTTACAATAATGTAAATGAAAACAACACTAAGGGATAGTTCATTCTTATAGGATTAATTGCAATGACCAATCTTGGAATATCTTTAAAAACTAATAATAAGTAATATTCTCTTTCCTTAAGTCAAGGGTCTTAACCTGAACTTGAGTGTGAACTTTTAAAAAAAAACTTTTGATAATTGCATTTTAATATAATTGGTGGTCTTTGTAATCCTATGTATTTTGTGTGTTTAAAAACAGTTTTCTGAGAAGTGGTCTATGGATTTCACGTTGACAATGGGGCCTATGACTCAAAAAAAAAAAAAAGGTTAAGAGTTCCTGCCTTAAGTAGAGAGATAGTAGATTACAAAGTCATGAACACTGTCAACATTCTCTAACTATAGTGTGTAAGACAGGGCAGATAGATGGTGCAGTGGATAGAGCACTGGGCTTAGAATCAGTAAGGCTCAGTTTTATGAGTTCAAATCTGGCCTCAGACACTTACTAGCTGTGTGACCCCAGGCAAGTGACTTAATCCTGTTTGCCTCAGTTTCTCACGTGTAAAAAATGAGCTGGAGAAGGAAATGGCAAACCACTCTAGTATCTTTGCCAAGAAAATCCCAGACGGGGTCACGAAGAGTCTGACACAACTGTAAAAATGACTGAAAAGTGTGGCCACTGGGACCAGGTCATTTTGCTTAATTATTTTTCTTTGTTATAAAGGGGAATCCTATTAAAGATGGAGGGGTAGATAATGAAATAGCTGTGGAATAAGAAGAAGGCAACAACAAAAATTTAAAATAAATAAATAAATAAAAGCCAACTTCCCATTTTCACTGATTTGCCTTCTCTGACACTAATACAGTTATGGCTGTATACTAAAGATTTACACTAATAATTTACAAGTCTAAGTAGTTGTGGTAAGATTTACACTAATAATTTACAAGTCTAAGTAGTTGTGGTAGCAAACAGAAGGGGATCTGTTACTCTCCTAAGACTCAGAAACAGCAATCCACACTGGTAAAGTTGGGAAAGAGAACAAAGACCCCTTCTGCTGCTCATCCAGTGACTACAGAGATCATGAGTTGTGAGGTGAAGGAAAGATAAAAGGAAGCTATGCTTTTAGCAGCAAACTTCAGCTCAAACACATGGAACTGAAGTTTCAGGGTATGATTTCCTTTTTTCTTTTATACTAGAATGTAGAAGATTAGATGGACCAAGTAGAGAAGAGCTAGGCTAAATTTCTTTCCAGGAATCTAACTTTTGCATAATTTTCCAAAGAATAGGGAAATAAAATTCAATTAAAATTAATTTATCATATAGAACAAGCATTTACTAAGAACTTGGTATCTGTCAAGCAATAGCTATGGTACTGTGAGGGATAAAAAGAGGTCCTGGTGTATGATTTGGAATCTGCAGTCTAGTAGAAAGAGCTTAGAAAAATATTTATACTTCAAATACAGGGAAGACACATTCACAGACTCAGGAAAAGCTAAAAGAGAATGAAGCAGATTCTCTCCTTATTTTCTAGTTGTTTCTCTACTCAAATTTGTTAATTTTACTGTAAAGTGCCTTATATGCATAATTATTATAGTTTTTAAAGAGACTGAGACTTTAAAAACTAAAGTATCAATTTCATTACGAAAACCTACCAAGATTATTAGGGTAATTCCAGCAATACCCACTGACAGCTAGCTCACTTAAAGCAAGGTGTATACACTAAAATGTTATCCTTCCACTATGCTTCTAGAGATGTTTTCCCTCTCTATCTGAGTGTCCATGTCTTTCCCAATTTTTGAAGGGATCTTTTAGAAGGGTCAAAGATTCTTGTCCTAATATGAATGAATGCACCCTATTGATTTTGGGCTCTGAACAGATTGAACTTAAAAAAAGAAGAAAAAAGAGCCATATCTGCTTATTTTTATATATAGGGGTAGAGAACTAAGGGATTTCACAGGAGTCTCCTAAAACAGAAATTTGGTATCTTGTACCACAATCTTATGAAAAATGGTTGAGGAATTTGAATCACTTCACCATTTTTATATTTCAAACACAACATTCATATTCATGTAAATGGCTTTTCAGGAGCAAATACTAAATGAATCTGTCACTATAATTTCCTAACATATTCCAAGATGATATTATCATGCTAAATCATGGTCTCTAAAGACCACAGAGACTCAATCATAAAAATTGCCCACTTTTCCACTCTAATGAATACTAGAGATGGTCATGAAAGCTGCCATTCACTACAGAAGTACTACTGCAATCATACCCTGACCAGTCCCTAGGCTAATAATAACTAACCATGCCAGTCAAATTCATTTGAAAAACAAGAAAGGAAACAAAAAATGTACTTGGATGAATTTACCATATCCTAGTTAAGAACTAAAAAACCTCAAAAACATTCTGACTTAAGAAAAGTATTGCTAACAGCTTAGAAATGTTTCTTTTTCTAGAGGCAAACAGGTCTAATATGGATAGAATATTGCACTTTCACTAAGAGAGAGCTGGATTTGCATATTAACCACTAGCTGGGCAGCCATGGGTAAGTTACAATATTATAAAATCACAGATATTGGGTCAGAAAGGTCCTCAGAAGCCATCTAATCCAAAGCCCTCAAACAAGATAATACATGTAAGCACTTAGCATACAGCCTCTGACACACAGTAGGTTTTTAAATAAACACATACTCCATTTCATTCCCTCATTTTACAAGTGAGGAACTGAGGCCCCAGGCAGCTAAGTGACTTTTCTAGTCAGTAAGCTAGTAAGTACCTGAGCCTCAGTTTCCTTATCTGTAAAAGGAGGATAATAATCACTCCATTATCTACCTCCCAGGGTAGATAGGTGAGGTTAAATTCGTTTCAACAAGCATTTTTATTAAGGGCTTACCATGCTCAAAGTTCAAATGAGATAATCTGTATAAGCACTTTGCAAACTTGAAATCATTATATAAACTTTTGCTATTATTATAATTATTATTACTATACCAGTCACTCAAATCAATAGGTAGTTAAAAAAAAATTTCACATTCTGTTTGGGAATAGAGCTTTTAGAAGATGGCATGGTTAATTAGCACAACTACACATTCAGGAATTTAGTTTATGATTATGAAAAGGTCACGCACTTGAAAATAAAGCTTAGTACGCCTACTACATTTAGCTAAATAATCACAAAGGATGTTTAAAAATAAATTCTAATATTCTCTCTTCCAAGAAACATCTTGTCTTGATCTGGACTTTTTTTTTTTTTATCACTGTTTCTCTTCTCATTACAAGCCAAGGTTTTTTCTACACTGCAAGGGGTAACCACATTTCTAGTTTTTTCTTCAATTATTGAGTAATATCACAGTTTTCAAGATGATACTGGTATTACTGGAGCTCTGGTTGAGTCACTACTGAAATGAGGTCTTTAACAATAACCGTACTTATAGAGTACTATATGTACTTCCTCTTTACCTCTTTACCTACCCTAGGGAGGGTACATGGTACAGTGGAAAGATCTGCAGCCAAAGAATTGGGGTTTGAATTGCTACTCTTCCATTTATAGCCTGTGTGACATTAGGTCAGGCATTTAACCTCAATTCTAGGTCTTGGTTTCCTAATTTAAAAAAATGAGGGGTTGAATTAGATGATCTGTAAATTCCCTTTTGGTTCTAGATTGCCTAACAAATGATTAACCTGCTCAAGCCAGGCAAATATGCCAAAGATATATGTTTTACACAGAGATGACTGGTCAGTCATCATTTATTCAATCAATATTTATCAAATTCCTATTATATTTAAGGCATTCTGTGAGACTCTGAAGGAATTAAATGTGATAAAAAGATGATCCCTACCTAGTAGAAGCCTATAGTTAAGAAAAGAAGATTAACTGATTAGCTCTTTTTTTCTAATACAATTAAAATTCAAACAGCACACATCCCCATTCCCCAATCCTTTGATCTATTCAAACCTAAATTTTTGCTGGTCATTTTTAACAAATTAAGAGTGCCCAGAGTGAAAGTCTGATTAGCCAATTAATTTGTGCATTTACTCAGCTAAGAACACTCCGGTTTTCATTTTCTAAAACCATTCTCTCTTTGTTTCCAATTTCTAATGCATATAGGTTCATGCTGTCCATTAACTTGATTAGAACACTCTTTTCATTGCATCTTTTAAAAGTATTAATGGATATTTTGATGAGACTCCCAAGCATTCCTTAAAAGTTCTCTCATGTTTAGCCAACACTCCAAAGACACAAAACTCTGTAATCAGTGGCACCTTCCATACATTCATAGCCTATACCCTTTGACCCAGCTTTGAAGAACTGTGAAATGGCTGTGTATCTGCTACTAAAATATTCTGTGTATGACACAGAGGTGTCTGTATATGGAAAAGTGGAATGCTGGGAGTGAGCAAAGTTATCTAGGAAGGAGAATGGACTTACATAGATTATTGATGGAAATTTTGGTTGCTCTCAAATATCTCTTCAAACAATTTATACTACTTGGATTAAATGGCTTTTACTCAAGTCTTTATAGTATTTTACAATTTTAATTGCATTCAGGCTGACTATGAAATAGTTATTAATTTATTATAGAGAAGGTCAGTTGGCATTTGTGAAATCTGACATTTTAAACTTCATAGGATAATAGAATCATAGTAGTTTAGACTTGGAGCAGATCTTGGAGTAAGCCAACTACTCCAACCCCTTCATTTAAGAGATGAAGGAAACCAATGCCTTGAAAGCATGTAATGTTAAAAATATCTTTCTATTACAGCAGCAAGGAAGTCAGAGATAATCTTTACAGCCTCCATGATGGGTAGATGGGTAATCAATTAATAGCACTGCAGGGAGGCAGCTTCTCTATCACCCCCTAACATCTCGGAAGCCTTTAGGAATATGGTACAGCCAAAGATTAAAAGGGGATCCAACTCTGCATAATCCCCCTCAGAAAGTAAAAGTAGAAGTATCAAAGAGAAATTCCACTACGATGAAGTCACACAAGAAAAGAAAGTAAACAAGCTGAAGAGCTGCAATAAAAATATACGTATGATGGAATAAGAGTAAGTCTTCTCCAGCAGAATGCTCCCTCTATTCATCCCATTCTGTCTCTTTCTGTAAACTGGCTGCTTCCCTGCTCCTTGAACAAACCCAAACTATCCTTAAAAACCCTCCCTTAAAGCAAGGGTTCGTCCCCACTAGCTATTATCCCTTATCTTTCCTCCTTTGAGAAAGCTGTCTACAAATCAGTGCCTTCTCATCTTTTACTCTTACTTTCTTCTAAGCCCTCTGTAGAGTGTCTTCCAACCTCATCTTTCAAATGAAAACTAATCTCTCCAAATACTCCCTCATAACTTTTTTTTTCCTTGCTATCCTCCCCTAGTCGTACAGATGGCTACCAGCAGATACAAATATTAGTGTGCATGTGTGCACATACATACATACATATATATGTAAAATCATTTTATACATAGTTCTATTTATAAGTTCTTTCTCTAGATGTAGATAGCAACTTCCTTTTTAAGTCCTTTGTGTTTAATTTGGGTATTTATAATGGTCAAAATTACTTAGCTCAAAGTTGTTCTTAAAACAATACTGTTGTTACTGTATACAATGTCCTCTTGGTTCTGCTCATTTTGCTTTTCATTATTTCATGCAAGTCTTCCCATGTTTTTCTAAGATCATTGAGCTCATCATTTCTTATAGCACAGTAGTATTTCACCACAATCATATACCACAACTTGTTCAGCCATTTCCCAATTGATGGGCATCCCTGCAATTTTCAGTTCTTTGCTACCGCAAAGAGAGCTGCTATATATATATATATATTTTAGAACCTATAGGTTCTTTTCCTTCTTCCCTAATCACCTTGGAAAACAGACCTAGTAGTGGTACTGCTGGGTCAAAGGGTATAGGCAGTTTAATAACTCTTTGGGCATAATTTCAGATTGCTCTCCAAAATGGTTGGATCAGTTCACTGTTCAACCAACAGTGAATTAGTGTACCAGTTTTTCCACATTTCCTCCAATGTTTGTCACTTTCCCCTTCATTTTAGCTAATCTGATAGGTGTAAAATGATACCTCAAGGTTGTTTTAATTTGTATTTTCCTAATCAATAATGATTTGGAGCTTATTAAGCATCTACTTTGTGCTAGGCACTGGTACCTTCTATGTGATAAACACTAGGGATATAAAGAAAGTGAAACATACAAACAAATAAAAAACAGATCCTGCTCTCAAGGAGGTCATAGTTTAATAAGGGTAAACACCAGACTAACAACTTTGCACAAACAAAATATACTTAGAATGAATTGGAGATGATCTTAGGCATTGGGAAGGGCTTCTGGATGAAGGTGGGACATCTGCTGGAAACCAGGAAAGGGAGATGGGGGTGGGGCACAGAGATGAGGAGGAAGGAGAGAGTGCCAGGCATGGGGGACATTTTAATATAATATATATCTCCAAATAAACACCCAAATGATATCCCCACACATTGAATTCCCAAAAAAACAATTAAGTAAAAGTAGTGATTGTGAATGACAGCAGATGCCACTTTTTTTTTTAAGGCAATTGGGGTTAAGTGACTTGCCCAGGGTCACACAAGCTAGTATGTGTCAAGTGTTTAGTCTGAGGCCAAATCTGAACTCAGGTCCTCCTGACTTCAGGGCTGGTGCTCTATCCACTGAGCCACCTAGCTGCCCCTAGATACCACTTTTGTTTACTAATTACTGATTACAATTTAATGACTATTAAGGGAAGGGAGGAAGTGTACTGTTTTGGCACCAACATAAAGGAATAGTTTAACAAAAAATGGTAGAAGATAAGTTAAATCTAATGATTACTATTTTAATCACAAATGGAATGAATTCTAATTAAAAAAAAAGGCTTAACACATGGACTCAAACATCTTACTGTCTATAGAAAACATTATATGAAGAAAGATGTACAAAGATAAAAATCCAAACAGCCTAAAGTTTCTAATTCTGTAGCTAAAGGAAAAAAGGGAGTGTCATTGATGATAGCTAACAAAGCCGAATTAAAAACAAAAAATATTAAGAGAAAACCAAGGAAATTTCTTTTGCTCAAACGTATAATACATAATGAAAATCATTTATCTCATTATGTATGTCATTAGATTGTAAGATTCTTGAGGGCAGAGATTGTCTTTCATCTTTTTTTTTTTGAATCTCCAGTGCTTAGCACAGTGCCTGGCACACTGTAGGTACCAATAAATATTTATAGGCTAACTGATTTGAACATAAGCATACTCCATCTCCCGATGTCCTCCTGCTTCTGTTTGCATGACATTGCACTGTCCCTGAAATACTCTCACTCCTTACCTCCATCTCTTAGAACCTCTGGCTTCCTTCAAGACTCAGCTCAAACACCATCTTCTGCAGGAGGCCTTTCCCAGTCTTCCTCCTCCTCCATCTACTCTAAGGTTACTTGCTATCTACCCTGTATCTTGTATGTATACACATGCCCCCAGTAGATGCCAGCACCCCAATCCCAACCTCAATCCCTCTTTTACATTGTAACCTCTTTGAGGTCAAGGACTTTCAAGGACTAGTTATGCCTTTTCTTTCTATCTCTGGGCCTTGATGCTAGGCCTGGCACATAGTAAGTGCTCAGTAAATGTTTGTTGATTAATTGATATATTATATGACAATCAAATTTATAAAGGGGATTTATTAAATAGTAACAAGACGAATAATAACATATTCACACAACAGGGTAAAGAAGAAGAATATCAACACATTATATATTATTATTAATAACAATCCACTTGATGATTTACAAGGTGCTTTATATACATTAGATATATGTCATTCTATATCAAGTGAGTAAACGCATACAAAACACCTTTTAAACCTTAAAGCACTACGTAAGTGTCAGCTATGAGGAGTATGATTTATCAAAATCTATGGGAAATAGTCAAAACAGTACTCTGGGCCAAACTTAAAGTGCTAAATGGTTCTATTAATGTAGTTGAGTCTACATTTAAAGAACGCAGAAAAGGAACAAAACAATATACCAAAGGGAAACAGAGGAAGAAAAGAAAAACCATCAAGATTAGGGAGAGATTTTAATAAAATGGAAAATTCTACTATTTACTTCAAGGATCAGTGACTTTATTGTGATGAGCCCTCCCTTCACTTGAATAGATTATATCCCACATACAACTCTGTAAATGGAATTAAAGATGTGATGTGGCTGAGAAATTCAACAACCAGAAGTCAGAATGGTGATAAGTCTCTCTGAAATTAACTAATTTTGTCCTCAGACAACAAATATGTGGTCCATTAATGGAGCTGTAGCTGAAGCTTTTGGTAGGATCTACTAGAAAAGGTTACTGGAATAACCTTTGAGAGCACAGAAGGAGGATGTCAAAGAATGTCAGTATCCATTTTCCAGATACAGAAAATAAAACCACTGAAATTATGAACAAAATCAATGTTTTTGTTTTAAAAATAAAGGACAAGGAAGACAGATAAATAATTATTTAATTTAGTTTAAAAAAGTATTTAACTATTTCAGTAACTGAGGTTAGAAATAAAAAACGGGAGATTATAAAAATGCAAAAAGAAGGTAGGGAAATGTTGGACCATGTACCTCTTTATACTATTTTTAATCAGAAATGAAAAGAAATGGATAATTATCTACAAAAATGGAAGATATCCATACAAAGCAGAAAATGGAAAATATAAATAGTCTCACCTCAGAAATCAAAATTAGACCATTCATAAAAAGCATTAAAATCAGTTGCCCCATAAAATAGAACCAGAAAGATTGACAAAGAAATTATTCTAAACCATTAAGGAAAAATTAATCCATACATAACATAGATGCTGTTTCTAAATATGGAGATAGACATTATATTATCTACATCTTTTTATGAAGAAAATATGGTTTTAATTCTTAAACCTAGCAAAGATAAGACTGAAAAGGACAATTACAGGCCAAGAGAATGGAAGAGGTATGGTAAGAACTGGAGAAGGGCAAAGGTCCCAAACTCAATATATAAGCAAAGGAGGAGAAGGTGGTTTATAAACTATAGGCTAGTGACTTTGCCTTTTACTCCTGGAAAATTCTGAAACACATTATTAAAGGGATGGTTGTGAGCATTTATAAAGGGTTGCAGTGATCACTCAAAACCAGTATAATTCTATTAAAAACTGGGCAGCTTGGATTTCCACCATACACAGTCATTCAAAAGCAGCTTTCAGATGGTTGTAGAGGCTACTAAGGGTGTTGGAATTAGAGCGGTGAAATTGGAGTCAGAGGACCTTCCCCCTTCCCAGACTTGCAACTACCTGCACGACCCCAGAAAACCATTTAACCTTGTTTATAACATGAGGGGGGGTTGAGTTTAATGACCTTCAAGGTCCCTTCCAGCTCTCAGTCTATGATCCAATGACAGAATAACTGTCCTGTTAGTTTGTAGCAAATGCTACAGACATAGACTACTTTGGTTTCAAAAAGCCTCTCCTATGGGACGTCAAGGTGGCACAGTGGATAGAGCACTGGGCTTGGAATCAGGAAGACTCTTCTTCCTGAGTTCAAATATGGTGTGATGCTGGGCAAGTCACTTAACCACTCCTATTTGCCTCAGTTTCCTTATATGTATTGTGAGCTGGAGAAGGAAAAGGCAAACCATTCTAGTATCTTTGCTTCCAAATGGGGTCAAAGAGAGTTAGACATGATGGAACAATAACAACGATGGGTTTTTAAAAAAAAATTTTATTGTCTTTTTGGGAGCAAAGAAGTCCGTCATTACAGTTATAACTATTGTTGTATAAGGTTCTTCTCTCATTATAGTCAGGGATGTGTGCTTTTATTATTGATCTAGGAAAGTTTATGAGATATACTATGGAGAAGGCAGAGAAAAAAACTCAAGGATAAACTTCTTTCTTGTGAGAGCTGTGCTTATTCCCTTCCTTTTCCCCCCTAAAAAGAGAGGGCTGGACTAGATGAGTGGTAAAGAACCTTCCAGCTCTAAATCTATGAGCTTATGATTTCATTAGCAAAATAATGAGATAGACAATCAAAACATCATAGATTTAGAGCTGGAAGGAAACTGAGGCCCAGAAAGGCTGAGTTACTTCCCCAGGGTCACTCAACTAGTAAATGTCTGAGGCCAGGTTTGAACTCCATTCAACATGTTTTCTATTGTAACATGCTGCCTCTCCAAAATCTACATTTCTACACCAACACCAACAAAATCTGGGAAAACGAACAGAAAAATACCATTTAAAATTTAACAAAATACATCAATTATTTGGTCATTAACTTACCATGATACACAAAAGACAAATATTTTTTTAAAAACTTTTAAATTATTTTCTCAGAAATTAAGGAAGTACTGTTGAGATGTCCCCTATACACAGGGTAATCAATCAATAAACATTTATTTATAAACACCTACAATGTGCCAGGCACTGTGTTAAGCCCTGGGGATACAAAAAGAAGCAAAAGACAGTATCTGTGCTCAAGGAACTTACAATGTAAAGAGGGAGACAACATGCAAACAAATATGTACAAAATGAGATATAGAGGAAAAATAGGAGATAATTAAATGCACTGGAATTAAGAGAAGTTGGGGAAGGCTTCCTCTAGAAGCTGGGATTTATGTAAAGACTCAAAGGAAACCAAGGAGTTAGGGAAGGAGAACACTCCAGGCACAGGAGGCAGTCAGAGAAAATGGTGGAACAGAGAGAAGGGTAAAGTAAAATGTCAAAACCTGTCAATTTAATTTAATGAAATATCAATCATAATGTGAATGGGCTACTTTAGAGTATTAAAGTTATAATAAAATACATGTAGACAAGACCATCATGAGGAACTATGAAAAAGTACCTAATGGGGGGGGAGGTAGGAAGAGGAGGGAGAACTCCCCCTGCTAGGTTTCAAAGTACCTAGAAGAGTAGCAACTATGAAAATTCTCAGGTGGTAGGATAAAAACATTTTTTAAAAAATCAAAGGGACAGTAGCAAAGAATAGGCAACAAAGAAGATGTCTACCAAGTACAGAACAGTCAACAAATTGTGGTACATGAATGGATGGAAGGGAATACTACCATGCTATAAGAAGTAATGATAATGATGATGATTACAGAGGAGCACAGAAAAAGAGCATAGTAAGAAAACATGTGCAAATGACTATAGCAATGTAAAACAAAGAATAATCACACACACACACACACACACAAAATAAAAAGTGAATATTGCAAAATTATAAAGAACAAGCATGGCCTGAAAGAAAAGAGAGGGGAAGGCATTCCAAGCCTACTCCTCTGAGGCATCAGGAGGTCCACAAGTATTGCACATTGCATATATTTTCAGACTTTTTCAATGTATTAAAATCACTTATGCTAATTTTTCTTCTGTCTTAAAAAATACTATTTGTTATATTTGATGGATTTTTTCAAGGGGATGGGAAGAGATAATGGGAAAAATCATGGAAAAAAATAAAAGATGAAACAAAAACTTATTTAAAAATCAACACAACAGCCTGGAGAATTTAAAAATGAGACCTATATACACACAAAACCAATTAACTAATTACTTTGATTTTTTGGGGGGGGGAATTGATAACAGGTTAGCAAATGATTAGTTTATATCCACCCTTCATATCATATCCATACATTCCAGCTAGGTCAAGTATCTGGATATTTTAAATAATCATTTTAAAATGTAAAGAAAGAGGTAACATATATCCAAGATGAAATATTTTTGCTTATTAGTTTTCGCAGACAAAAATGATGTACTATTTGTAAAAAAAAAAAAAAAAAAGATTCTGTGCAACACAAAATAATGTTCCCAAAGTGAAATGAAAAGAAACAGATGGGAAGGGTTAAGTATGTATAACTGATAAAAGTTTGATAAACAGATTGTATAAGTAACCAAAAAAAATTCTTCAGTGACTGGCTACCCATTCGCTAGTAGTAAAATGATCACAGGAAGTGTGTGAAAAGGCAGTTTTCAAAGGAGGAAAGAGAAATTGTTAGTAATCACCCAGAAGTATGTTCAAATATTTAGCAATAGAGAAATGCAAATTAAAAGAAATTGAAGCTACCACTGTTTTTCATTCAACTGGCATAGATGTTTAGAAACATTAAATTTCAATCTCAGGAAGGCTGTAGGGAAGCAGACATTCAATTATCTTGATGGTGGGATGACAAATTGGTAGAAACCGTCAATATACAATAAGAACTAACAATGAAAGCTCTTTTTGCTTGGACCATCTTGGATTATAAATTTCAATCTTAAAAGAACCTTAGACATCATCTAGTCTATTTTATAGCTGAAGAAGCTGAGGCCCAGCCGTCTGTTGTCACATGCTCAATATCACTCAGGAAGTAACAAAGCCCGAATTTAAATCTAGGCCCTTAGACTTCAATTCCAACTCCAGAATTTCTTATACCACGCAGACTCCCTAAGGCATAGTAAGCATACTATTAAAATGGGGGAAACTTATTTATCCAAAAATATCTCTAGCTGCATTACTTGTAATAAAAAAAATTAGAAATAATCTCTTTGTATCAACATCTATAAAGGAAACATTTTTTGTTTTTATATGGGGTTCAAGTATATATTGTCTATTGTTAGTATTTGTTGAGTATCATTAAACTTTTAATAAAATTATTTTTAAATGGAGAAAAGGAAATCTAATAAAGTTGCTTATATCAACTTAATATAGAGGGTTCCACTGAAGAATCATAATTATGATTATAAAAATCTTCATGAGTATAAAGTACTTTATGAACATCCAATATTTCCATTTATACAATGCAAAATCAAAGTAAAGAGGTTGAGTTAATGGCTCATCTACATATTAGTATTTGAGCTAATATTATAATTTCCATTTCTCTCCTTTAACTCTACTCACCCTATGATTATTTTATATAGCTATTCTGTAGCAAAGTATGGCTTTTCCAGGCATTCTAACAATCAGACACATCTTTATTACTAATACTTGCCAATAAAATAACATAAAAATAACTAGTATTCATAAAGATGAACATGAAATATTGCATTTAAATGCCTTCTGAACCAACAATGAGAGAGTACATAAAGCCACAAGTATGGCCTTAGTGGTAAGCATAGATCACCATATGAAAATTCTCTAAAAACGGGTGCAATATGAAAGCTATATAAGGCAACTATCAATTAAACAGAACTCTTGAAAAACTAGAATTAATCTTTAACTATGTTAGATATAATCTTTAACTATGTTAGATATAGATGTTCTGTGACTTAAAACTTCTTTACATTACTGCAATTTATAAAAGCAGCCTCAAAGTAAAACTTTTAATTGATTAAGCTGGATAACATTGTCTCTGAGGAATTCAAGCAGAAAGGAGAAGAAATTCTGAGCAATTATTTTTCCCCCCAAAAAGAGAAAAAATGGAATTATGCAGAGAAACCTTAAGCTGTCATTGGGGAATGAAGAATTCCACAGGAAAGACAATGGTCAGAAACTGAGAAAGTCTGGTAGAAGAGAAAAATATAGGTCTTAGAGAGACACTACTACACTGAGAAACCTTAAACCACATTACTTGAGAGTATGAGTTACAACAACAAAAAAAAGCCTAACAGAAAAATAGTCAGGTGCTACTGCTTTGTCTCAAAGAATTCTGAGGGTACACAGAACCATTCCACTTTATTTTGTCTGGGGCATTATATAAGTGACACTTGCCACTCTTACCCACTGAGATTTCTCTGAATATAATGTAAACCTAGAAACCTGAGTCTTCCATGGTATAAAGAAATGGACATGATGTGTAGGCTCAGATGAACTTAATTATTTTTTAATATCCAAAAGGACAGTCAATATTAACACAATGCAGTAACAGTAGGTGAGTTTCAAAGCACAACTCTGACAGGAGGCACCTGGGATGTGGATTTGCAGAAACGGTCCGTCACTCTTCAAATAAACAGCTGAACTAGGTCTGCTCTAAAAGAAAATGCAACCTTACTGCTAAGCTCTGTTATGTCTCTGTGTTATATTAATTATGCCTGAAAAATTAGATTAAAAGGAAATTAGTTACCCTAGAAAAATTAAATGACTGGAGAATAAAATTAAAGAATAAGAAAGTGAAAGAATAAGATGTTTATTTTGCTGATTTTTAAAGAAACAATTATTTGTTTGAGCTAATTAAAAATTTGGGGCAGCTAGGTGGAGTAGTGGATAGAGTATTGGGCTTGGAATCAGGAAGACTCATCTTCCTGAATTCAAATCTGGTTTCACACACTAACTAGCTGTGTGACCCTGGGCAAATGACTTAACTCTGTTTGCCTCAGTTTCTTCATCTGTAAAAATGAGCTGGAGAAGGAAATGGCAAACCATTCCAGTATCTCTGCCAAAAAAAAAATCCCAAAATGGGTTCATAAAGAATTGGACATGACTGAAATGACTTAAGAACAACAAAGAAAAATTTGATTGATGTTGCTGGTTACAAGGAAAAGACCCTGACACACTTAAGAAAGGATTCTAGCACAGAACAGCATTAGTCCCTGAATAAGGGGGTGGAAGAAATATCAAATCTAGCAGTCATAGAGATCATTTTAATATTTGGACTTCAATGCTCTTGGACAATTCTGCACTCACACGGCAAAGGAGATAAATAGCTAAAGATGTGGTCCCCACAAAGAAAAGAGACTACTTCTAGGAGGCACAAAGAGTTGTGCATGCTCAATCACAAACAGCATTTCCAGGAACTTCTAGAAACAGAAAGGAACTCTAAAATTAGGAAAAAGCATCTAAATAGAGTAAAGGAATATGTGTGAAATCTATGGTTTTTCCCAGAAACTGGATTAATCTTCAAGCTGAGGTGCTGTCATGCAAAACAGCCTCAATCTTTTAAGATGGAGGATGAATACAGTGGAATAAGAAATGAGGTAAACAAGGTGAGTGTCCAAATGGTGCAAAAGTACAGTTAGATGCCCCATGAAAGCTATAAGCAGAGAACTGCTGAGCAGATTTATGGGTCAGAGTAATACAGTAGTCTCACAGAATAGCATCTTTATGTGGAAGAGTATAATATTTATAACAGAGCTGTCAATTAGACAGAGAAGCTCAGCTCTGGAAGACACCTGAAAAGATCATTAATCCAGCTCTTGTTTCTAGGTAGTGCTGCATTAAAACCATCATAGAGAGGCAGCCTTCAATCACTGTTTACTAATTCTAAGCACTATCCTTAACTATATGATTACATCATCATGAGTGTTCCTTCCCTCCCTACCTTAAGGTCTTCTTGAGTTACTATGACATGCTTCTGGTGACATGCCTCTTTAAAATCAGGTAGGTTGATACTCATACGATAAATCTATTGTTTAGTTGTTCAATCCCATTTGGAGTTTTCTTTGCAAAGATCCTGAAGTGGTTTGCCACTTCTTTCTCCAGCTCATTTTACAGATGAGGAAATTGAGGCAAACAGGGTGAAGGGTCACACAGCTAGTAAATGTCTGACCAGATTTGAACTCAGGAACATGAGTCTTCCTGACTCTAGGCCTGGCGCTCTATCCACTGTCATCCTCAGATGACAAATACATAGTCCATCATCAGGTCATGCCAGGAATGCCTTCCACCTTGGTAGGACTTTTCTGAGCTTGCTCTCTATAGAACACTGCCTTTGAGAAAGAACCCAGAATCACCTCCACACCATAATGAGGCACAAGAGGAGGTTAGTGGCAAGTTATACATTCAAACCAGATTTATTTAGAGTTTACTGTATGTATTATATGTTGCACTGCTCTAGATGCTGGAGGTTACACTAAGAATTATGAGGTGGTTTCTTTCTTCAGGTAATTCATACTCTAGTAGTAGATTTAGGAAAATGCAAATAATAATGTTGTTGTTCAGTCATGTCTGACTTTCTGTGACTCCATTTGGGGGTTTTCTGGCAAAGATAATAAAGCAGTTTGCCATTTCCTTCTCCAGATTATTTTACAGAAACAAACAGGGTGAAGCGTCTTGTTCAGGGTCCCACAGCCAAAGGGATCCGTGACACAAAAATGGTTAAGAACCCCTTCTCTAATTCATATTAGTAAGTGTATGAGGCCCGATTTCAAGCTCAATGCTCTATTCACTGTGCCTCCAAATCTGATTAACTGCTAAAGGAATGGTACAGATAATAACTGTTATAAAATAATCTTAAGATAATTCAATTCGTCAAGTACTTATTAATCACTTGATATGTGCCAGATATTGTGCCAGGCACTTGGGATACAATAATCCTTGCCCGCAAGGAGCTTCCATTTTGAAAGGCCTCCATACGCTTCCTTTGATAGTACATTTCACTATCTCACAATACTTTTAGTAAGATATGACTTTATTTGGATTTTTAAGCTTTACAAAATGTATCAATGAACAAATATTTATTAAGTACCTACTATGTGCCCACTGTTATGCTTGAGGTTGGGGATAGGAACAGGAATAGGGAAAAAAGGGCTAGACTTGTAATTCCATGAGTGTAGAGAATTCCTAGGTGAGGAAACTTTCTCCACCAACGCAGGGCAGCATCTTTCCTGCAACTCATTTGATTTAGAGAGTTACAGGAAGTATTGATATTAGAGGACCTGGGGATACACATAAACAACAACCCATTCCTTGCTATTACAACCTCACTTGTGAGGCATGCACTACAAGTACTATCATCCTTACCTCAGGCTCTAGGAGCTAAACGATTTGTCCAGTCTCACTGGACTTGAAATCAGACCACTTTCTACAATCCAGTACCTCTCTCCTGAACGCCTAATTAATAAGTTTCCTGCTCTGACTGAAGTCTCTTCAACATTGCCCCGTCATTTGTGGACACACAGACAAGAAATATCCACTGCCATTTTAACTCAAACACTTTAACATTTTCTTCTTCTGTAGTTTCCCTTCCAGACATGACCAGCCCAGGTCCTTTCAGCCCTTCCTCACAACGTACGTTTGCCAAACCTTTAATTGCTTCTATTGTTCTCCTCTGGATCCTCTTTGAGGGCTCAGTATCTTCTCAGAACCAGCTTCACCTCCGTGGCCCCAAACCAATATCACTGTCCTAATGGAGGCCTGTCCTATGCTGTGAGCACTGAGAGAGGATGACTTGGTTATATTATCCACTGTGCAGACAACCCACATTTATTTCTTTCCTACAGAATTACATTGGTGATTTGTTATTTAAGGATCTTCAGATTTTATTTTCTGTTTTACTGAGAATAAAACAAAAAGGAGAGACCTGGAATATAAATCAGAGCAGGGGTACTTAACCATTTTTGTGTCATGGACCCCTCTGGCAGGCTGGTAAAGCTTATGGTCCCCTTACCAGAATAATGCTTGTAAATGCACAAAGTACATAGGATTATAAAGGAAACCAATTATATTGAAATGCACTTTTTAAAAAAAGGGAAGTCCACAGACCTCAGCTTAAGAGTTCTTGCCTTAGAAAATCATGAAGTCAAACTCCTCATTTTATGAATAAGGAAAACTGAATAAATGACTTGGAAAGACTGATGAAGTGACTCATTGCCAAGCATTGGAGAGAGAATAAGGATGAGAATTTAGGCTAACTCCTGTTGTTGTTCAGTCCTTTTTTCAGTCATGTCCAACTCTTCATGACCCCATCTGGGGCTTTCTGGGTAAAGTACTGGAGTGGCTTACCATTTCCTTCTCCAGCTCATTTGACAGATGAGGAAACGGAGGCAAACAGGTAGTGTCTGAGGCCAGATCTGAACTAAGGTGTTCCTGACTCCTGGCCTAGCACTTCATCTATTGTGTCACCTAGATGCCCTCAGATATATTAAACTGATATTAGACAGATATATAGGAATATACCATAACAGGTTTAACTTTGTTAGCTTACAAACAGCCTTGGACTTTGCAATCAATATTATAAAAGTGATTCATTGAACCTACAAACTCAGCTGTCCTAACAAGGAAAGAAGGGAGGAAATAAGCATTTATTAAGTGCCTACTATGTGCCTGATTATTATTTATTTATTTTTTTGCAAGGCAATTGGGGTTAAGTGACTTGCCCAGGGTCACACAGCTAGTAAGTGTCAAGTGTTTGGTCTGAGGTCGGATTTGAACTCAGGTCCTCCTGACTTCAGGGCCGGTGCTCTATCCACTGCACCACCTAGCTGCCCCTATGTGCCTGATTATTGAACATGTCAACTAACGAGGAAAGAAGGGAGGAAACAAGCATTTATTAAGTGCCTATTATGTGCCAGGCACTGTGCTAATAAGCACTTCACAAATATTATCCCGTTTGATCTCCCAACAATCTTGAGACGTAGGTGATACTTAGTGATATTATTACCCATTACTTAGTGATATTATACCCATTTTACAGTTGAGGAAACGGAGACAGACATTTGTTTGTTTTTTTTTAAAGTGACTTGCCCAGAGTCACACAGACATTAAAGCGTCTGAGGCTGGATCTGACAGCAGATCCAGCTGTGCTACTTGGATAGACACCTAGAATTTTGTCATTAACAGCTTTATCGTAAATTGTGCTTCTCCTGGATCAACTTGCCATCCCAGTGACTGTCCAGGCCAAAGCTCTCTTCCTTGGTTCCCACACTCATATATGTGGGGTCTGCCCCCATTAAAATAAGCTCTTAGGGGCAGAAACTGCAGTACTTTTGTATCTCTATTCTTTGTGCTTAGCGGAGTGTCCTGCACATAATTAAGTGGCTAATAAATGCTCATTCATTCATTCTCGAGGATCGAGATAGGTCATTATAATTGATGTGAGTACAGCTTCCCTTTAGTGTAATTTTCATTTAGATTATTACTGTCAATAAATCAGTCAATTAGCAAGCATTTATTACTTACCTACTGTGAGCCAGGCACTGAGCTAGGCACTGGGGGTACTTACTGTGTATAATCTTCTCTTGCTTCTGCTCTGCTTATCTTTCCACTTGAAAATGTGGACAATACCTATACTACATCACACCTACATAAGAAGAAATTAAGTAATTCTTCTGAACTATTTAGAGGAGGCAGGCACTAAAGTCCTTCTCTGAGCTATGTTTCTATTTGCATTTCTAATATTAACATCAGAAAAATTCTATCATCTTCAATGAATATGAATTAAGTGTCTACAGAATGCCTGGGACTGCAAAAGGCTATATGTGGCACTGTGTAATCTCCTCTACATTGAAATATTCATTTACTATAAAGCCTCGTCACATATGTGTATGTGAGATGGGGGAAGGGGTGGAGAGGAAGACAGTGAATCTTCAAATTTATTCAAATCAGCATGAGGAATGTGATAGCAACTTTTACAAAATCTAGCAAAACTGGGCCCCTGTAAGAGCCTAGGAGAGACATCTGTCACGTGGTTTTAAAGTCTTTTTAAATTTCCATCACGATATATCAAAACAATTTCCATTCTTAAGATCTGAGAATTAAAAAATGTTATGGAGTAAGTCATGGCACCATATTATTTGAGAAAACTGTGGCCTCAGGGATAAAGGGGCTTATCTTCAGTCACCCACATATAAAATAAATGAAAGAGTATGGATTCAAATCCAGTTCCTCTAATTCCAAGTCCAGTGTCCTTCCTGTCCCCCAAACACACACATATGTACATACATGTACACACACATATGGATGCACCTGTGCACACACACACAGATATCTCTCTTTTCTAATCACAAACCTGGGCATACATCTTTTTTCTCTCTTAAATCTAAACAGGTGGACATATCCACCTTATTAATATATTGATGCACTGAACTGAAGAAGCCAGAGCAAACATGGGCTTAACTTAATCATTTCACAGACTGGGGCAGGCAGTATAGAGTTATGGAAAGAGCACCGAACTAGTAATCAAGAAAATTCAGTTCAAGATGCAGTTCTGCAAGTTATTAGAAATGGTGTAGTAGATAGAGAGCTACGCCTGGAGTCAGGAAGACTTGAGTTTGAATCTGGCCTTAGATATTTATCATCTGTGCAATCCTGGGCAAGCCACTTAACCTCTTTTTACCTCAGTTTCCTCATCTGTAAAATGAGGATAATACACCTACTTCCCACAGTTGTCATAAAAATCAAATGAGATAATGATGGTAAAGAGCTCAACACGATGCTTAGCACATAGTAAGTGCTAAATAAATGTTAGCTATTTGTTATTACTATAATTGTTAACCCTAGACACATTAACTTTTTCAAGCATCAGGATTTTATTTTTGTTTTTAATCTAGGCCTGTGCATTTGTGAGAGGGTCTTAAAGAACTGCCTGGAGCACTGAAAGGTTAGATGACTGGCCCAGGGTGATAGAGTCAGTATATGTCAGAGGCAGTTCTTGAAACTAGGTCTTTCTTTCAGACTCTAAGACCAGCCTTCTATCCATTAGCATAGTTTCCACGAGCTGAAGTTTGCTCATCACTAAAATGAAGACAAAAAGACTTATCCCACACTGGATAAAGAGCTAGCCTTAGAATCAGGAAGTCCAAGGTTCAAAGCCTATCTCTGAAGGGTCACCCTGGGCAAGTCACTTAGCTGCCCAATGCAACTTTCTAAGATCCTAAGTTAAGGATAAAGTGCTGACCTGCATTTGCAGACATAGCTTACACACTGGGATTCCCTGATTTGATGAAATTATAGGTCCAAATAGACCTCCTACTCCCAAAGCCCAAAGCAACTACCTCACAGGGTCTGTTGTGAGGAAAATTCTTTGTTAAACTAAATATTTGTATTTAATTATAAAATTCTATAGAAATGAGTTATTATAATAATAGAAATGTTATTTGTCTTTTGTTTTAGAAGAGGACCAATGAAACACCATGGGTGATGTCTTGACTTGAATATAAATTTAATTTAAAAGAGGCAGTGTTACATAAAGCCATAAGCCTCACTCTCTCTTCCCAAGTCATTGAAATCCAGTGGCATGACAAAAGTCATTGGCCTGGGATGAATGGATGACCTTGTGTCTTCCATGTCTGAACAAGCTCTAAATGTTCTACAGGGCCTCCTTCAGTTGCCTTCGTGGCCACTGGAACAAATTGTTCTCATCTGCCCATTCTGCTGGAGACATCCCCCTAATTCACTAATAGGTTTCAGGCCTGCTAGTTACCCTCAAGCTGGTTTAGTCCATCTGCCAAGACTTTTTACCAGGGTATGGCTGCTGCACATGGTGCAGCTTCTTGGAGCTACAGGTGAGAGTTGGATGACAGGTGATTCCCAAAGGTGGATGAGAAGCCCTGAAGGGCTTGGCAAGTCCTCAAATCAGAGGTGCTGGTACTCCTTAGCACTCCCATACGCACCCCACTGTTTAATGTGCCCAGAACCTTACTGGTTGGAAAAAAATAAGTCAAATATTAAAAAAAAAACCTATTAAATGGGAATTTTGAAGTTTTGAGAAAGCTGCAGATGACATGTGAAGGCCAGCAGACAACACAGAGTCTGTGACCAAATACCTAACCTAAATTTTACAATAAGGTTACATAAACAACCCATAAAAGAAAAAGAATAAATTTCGACTTCTTCTCTGGTGCAAACTGTTTCCCAAACTTTCCACCAATCTGTTGTTCTGCCCTTACTTCAGTTTCTCAATACTTCCCCCTTATAAAACCACATGACATCACCATCTCAAGTGAAATCTCCATGGTCAAACTATTCACATCCATTCGAAAGGATAATTCTTGAGCCCCCACCAATCTATTTACACACAATTTGTTTAAGGCAAAGCCACTTAATGAAATAGCACATAAATGTTTCAGTCTCTCAGTGCATCTTTGATCTTACTGATGTGGAAACCCCTCATAGTGGTACAGTATGGAAGCACAAACACCCCTCCACCCTGCCTTCTTAGCCAGTGATTCATGTTCATACCTCCCACAAAACCTAAAGCTTCTTTTGTAGTACTGCCCTTACACCCAACTTCCTTATCTATAAATTATCTATAAATTAGGGATAGAAAAACTGATCAACTTCACAATTAATTAAGAAGGGCCTGCAATGGACCTTGTGACCTTTTACAAGAAGACATGCACACAACTTGGAGTCAGGAGAAACGCAGATTAAAATGCCACCTCTAATACTTACTAGCTGTGTGACCATGAGCCAGTCCCTTTACCCCTGTCACCCTGGTTACTTCATCTGCAAAATGGGCATAAAAAAATATGTAACACTGACCATACAGGACTCAGGTGTAGATAAATTAGACAATTTTATTTTTATTTCTTTGGTGGCAATCGAGGTTAAGTGACTGGCTCAGTGTCACACAGCTAGTAAGTGTCTGAGTCCAGATTTGAACTCAGGTTTTCCTGGCTCCAAGGCTCAGTACTCTATCCACTGTGTCACCAAGTTGCCCCAAATTAGACAATTTACATAAAACACTTTGTGAACCTTAAAATACAATATCAATATCCAATAGTATTATTATCACATCTGCAAGAGCTTGTTATGGTTTTCAAAATACTTTTATATGAACTAATGCTTGTTAAAAGAAAATCCTGGTTGGGGCCTCACCCTGGTCAATTAAAAGCAAAATCAGGAAATAAGACAAATAGAGATAGTACTGAACCATACTGAGATAGTAGTGATCTGTGCTCTGGTTCTAATCCCATCACTTATTAGCTATGTTACCCTGGGCAAATAACTCCACTTTCTGTAGGAGGTCAATCCTTGTTCTCCAGTCATCTGTCTGAATCTTGTAAATACATATTTATACATATGGTGTCTCAAGACCAGACCATGGTTTTTGCCATGGGTTGAAAGAACTGGTACATGTAGCCTAAAGAAGAGAAAACTTACGGGTAAATGGACTGTTTTTTAAGTTTTCAAAAAGCTGTCCTGTGGAAGAGAGGGGCTGACTTGTTCCGCTTGGCCCCAGAGGACAGAATTACAACAAAGGGTGGAAATCACAGTGAGTAGATAGAGGTCTGAGGTTGGAAAAAAGCTCCCTTGTAGAGAAATCCCATCGCAGGAGTTAGGGATGCGGCACCCCATGCTTTGTAATATGCATGTAAAATCTTTTGGCCCTCTTTTTGTACCAGAGAAGAAGTCTAAATTTTTTTTTCTTTCATGGGTTGTTTATAGTACCTTACTGTAATATTTGGGTTAAGTATTTGGTCACAGGCTCTGTGTTGTCTGCTGGTCTTCATACATCATCTGCGGCTTTCTCAAAACTCCTCCAAAATTCCCATTTAATTTCTCATGCCGACCCATGATACATTGAAACTGTGATGGGGAAAGTCATGATGCAGAAGGGACAACTGTATCAGAGCTGTTTAGACATACAACAGAAGCCTAACTGGGACAGGGTGGTCTACAGAATCCACGGGTTCTTTGAGTCTTTACACTGTGAAAGTCAGTGTAAAAACTCTGCAACAAGGACTTTATTAGATTACTACATTTTGTATGTCCAGTCTAAATACAGATGTGCTCCTGAATGTGCCAAGCCGGGATAACAATTTTTTAATTTTAAGCTATGCTTGGATTTGGTGCGATTGTAAATTATGTTTGGAATGTAAGTGTTATGATGAGTCCTTTAAGAAAGATCCCTAAAAGGTTTTGTCAAAAGAACATTAATATTGACATATGGCACCAGCTCTCTAAAGCACAGTAAAAAGACTCCAACAATCCATCACCTTCTCATAGAAATATACTCCTCTTTCTTACTTACGTCTACATGAACAACAGATGCCTGTGGTGAGCGGCCAACTCATCTATCTTTCATTGTCCTCTTAATTCTGTCTTCCCTCAGCACTAGACAAGGTGTTTCTCATGCAGAACTAACATATGTTGAAGTCCCTTTCTGCTGCCAATCATTCTGAGCACCACCCAACCTTTTACAAGCCCAGTTTAATCCTGCCTCTCAACATTAAGGAGTCCACAGGGCAATTTATTGGCAAAGTCTACAAAGGTTCTGTCTTGTTTTCATTAACCTGATTTCTAACTGATATTCAGTAAGTACTAAGTAAGCATCTACTACCATATAAGGGGCTAGATAAAATGAAATAAAAAATGAAATGGTCACCTGCCTTCAAAGAGCTTATGTTCTTTTGGGGAGAGGGGGAAATGATGTGTACACACAGATGAGACACATTTTTAAAAAGTGGACCTGTGATTTCTTGGGTGTAGGGATGAAATCACTACCACCTTGTATTTCAATAATTTTTCTATTATATATAACTTTTATTATTTTGTACTACTATATTTTCATATATAATATATATTTATATATAATATATAAATAATAACACATATTTATATATAACTTTTCTATTACCTATATCAATAACTCTTTTGTATACAACATATACAGAAAGTACCTATAAAGGTGAACACCAACAAACTGCAAGGATGGAGAAAGGCCACAGGTAAGAGACAGCACCTGAGTTGCTGCCCAAGGCAGCTGAGGATCTCAAAAGGCAGAGGTGAGAACGGAGGCCATTATGGATATACCTGCCAGACTGAATAAAGGTACAGAGCTGAGAGATGGGAGCCACAAAGAAGTGGGGAATGTATAATGCATATATTATTGTGAAATCAGTCTGGAAAGATCACTAGACCTGGCATCTGAGGACCTCCGTTAAAGGCTCTGCTTTATCACTTTGCTGTGATTTTGGACAAAGTCACCTAAACTCTCTCTGAGCCTGTTTTCTTGTCTACCAAGTGGGAAAATGATATCATTCTGAACTACCTCAAAGGATCAAATGATGTAATAATAAAGTACCATAGAAATATAGGTTATTATAACAAGATTGCCTTGAATTTCTATAACTTGTTATAATTTACAAAGTACTTTTTACAAATTCTGAAACCGAACAAGTGAGTGGTTCAGTCGAGGACTATTCCTAGGGCACCATGCTGACTTATGCAGATCTCAGGGTGCCACTATCCGCCATAAACTTGCTCTTGGGCTAGGCTCTCATGTCCTAGAAACTGGCACCACATGGGTTGTTAATGAGCTTCCCATGCACCTGCTGATCTACAACATGTCTGGCTGACAACCAGGATGGCTGCTCAGCAAGCCTTGTGCTTTACTTCTAACCATTCTTCTGCTTCCCTCTTTGGGAATGTGTAGAGAGAAAACAGTGTATTCTTTCCAACCTATGTTATAAAGTGCAGATATAGAATGAGGAGTCTACAGAGCAAGGATATGCTAACCCATCAGGGCCCAGGATGTAATTTTATTGAACTGTTTGACCAGCCAATGCATGCATCCCCAACAGAGTCTCTGGAAACACAGAAGGGAGCAAGAAGGCTGGCCTGCACACCCTCTTTTTTTTTTTTTTTTTTTTTGGCTTTTTGGTGAGGCAGTCAGGGTTAAGCAACTTGCCCAGGGTCACACAGCTAATAAGTGTCAAGTGTCTGAGTCCGGATTTGAACTCAGGTCCTCCTGACTCCAAGGCCAGAGCTCTATCTACTGCACCACTGAGCTGCCCCTGCACATCCCTTGAGTGAAGGTCAGGGTCAGAGTCATAAAGAATTTGATATGGAATAAGTGGGGAAAAGGAAAAAAAATTAAATAGACATTTTTAACATGCTTATGCAGGCTGCGTTTCTACATTCAGGGAACCAACTGGTTGCATTAAAAAGGAGTGAGAATTGATGCTCCCTATGTCCTTTTAGAATGGAGTCAAAGATTGAGTCTTAAACCTGTAGTCAGGAAGACATGAAAATAGATGCTAACAAGCAATACAACCCTAAGCAAATCACTTACATTTTCTGGGTCTTAACTTCCCTGTTTGTACTATGGGGATGATAATACCTGTAGCACTGACCATAAAAGGCTATTGGTAGGCTTGAAAGATATAATTTATACAAATTATAAGCCACTATATAAATATCAACTACTTTTATTATTGAAAGGCAGCGGCATGACATAACAGCCATGCAGTCAGGAGGACCTGGGTTCATATTCTGCCTCTCACTTATACTGGCAATATGACTACAGGCAAGGCACTTGCCTTCCTGTGACCTCACAACTATATATTACAGGTAAAATAATTATGTGACAGTATTATATATAACATTAAATATAATTATATATAAGACTACCTACTGTATATAATATATGACTATACATTACAGTCTGCACAAGTGATGGACATTTTCGCACCGCGAATTTCCCACATAAATGAAATTGTAGATCCAAATCACCCCCTTTAATATTTTTGAACATTATCATTATTTTTTGTTGTTATTTAGATGAAGAGGTTGGCAGGACTTTGTCCTTTCTCTATGACTCCTTTTTCCTAAGTGCTCCCGAATCGATTGTCAGACAGACATACTTTTTTTAGGATCATGTAAAATTCCTGTTCAATAAAATTCCCCATCATCTGAAAAACAGAATCATGTGAAAATTTGCTACTGGATGCAGTCTTACACTTTTGAAAAGCAATTAACTTTGTAGTCTTCACAATGATAAAAATATTAATAAATTCAACTCTAATTTCTACAATTTAAGAACAAATTTCCTAGGCCCTTTACAAGCTGTGATCCCCTCTATTATTAACACCTGTGCACATAAATTTTGAAGTATTTAATTTTAGATACCTCAATAAAATCAATACCTGACAGTATTTTTTAAAATGCAAATATAGCTTGACTCAAGCATGAACAATAGTTCTGAGCATTTGGATTTGACAAAAAAAAAAATCTACTTTCCTGTAGCTCCACAGGGCTGCTTTGAAGTACAGGGCTTCTGTTTTGTAATAGTGTTCTTCTCCCAGGGCAGTAACATGGGGCTGCAAATGAGCTCTGGAGAGAAAGATATGAATCTTTCTCCCTCCAGCCAATCTGTACAAAACTGTGAAAAATTAAAAACTATAGTTTGCTGTGGTAAATACTGAATGCATGCTTTTGTTCTTATGTTTTCCTTATGCATAAAAGGACAAAGCCACTGTAATGTATGCTAATCAACATTCAGAAAGATTTGGTCTCTTGGATACCTTCTGTCTTGGGTTTTTGGGGAAAATGGATGAGAAAGTGATGACGTCAGATGCTTTTATACACATTCAATGAACAAAATACCTAGGCATTGTTGCTTCTCTCTGCGCTTTTTAAAAATCTGTCACTCATTAAAGATATCTGGGCAATTTTACAAATGTAGTTTTGTTTTGTTTTTTTTGTTTTGTTTTTGTTTGTTTTTGTCTCTCTGGGACTTAGCAAACTACCAGACACACAGTAGGCACTTAGTCAATGCTTTTTACAATGAACTCACAAGGCAATTCTGGTAGTAAATGACATGTTGTAGATAGCAAACATGTTATTAGGCCCATAATGGAGACCAATGAGATGCCAATATAGCTCCCTGATCAAGTTTGATCACTTTCAATTCAGCAAATGTGTATTAAGCACTCACTTAAGTGCTAAGTATGAGGGATAAAAAAATTTGATATAGCACAGATTCCACACTCAAGGAGTCCACAATATAATCCAGGACAGGGATATAATATCTATGATACCAGGGAGAATAAGGTAAATCCAAAAGAAAAGTCCAAACTAAGTGCTGGGAGAAATCTGAAGAGGGAAGGATCCTTTTCATCTATGGATGGAGAAAGTTCAAGAGTTGGGAGTAGGGGAGTCCATTGCAGGCAGGTGGATGGCATGTTAAAAGGCATGGAGATAAAAATGACAACAATGAACAGTTGAGAAGAACGGATTATAAAAAAACAAAACAAAACAAAAAAACCCCAAAATCATTCAGAGTGCTTACTATGTGACAGGCATTGTGTTAAGTGATGGAGATAGAAATATAAAGGCAGTCCAATCCCTGACCTCAAGGAATTTACATTCTAATAAGGGGACAACACCAGGGGAATTGGTGGCCAGGAAATGTATTCTGGTCGACAAAGTCACAAGGATAGTGAGTGGAAATCAATTAAAATAGCCTTTCCAAAAGAAATGGCAGTGTTTTGTTTTGTTTTTTTTAATTATAGTTTTTAGAGCAAGAAGTGGAAATTGTGTGTGTGTGTGTGTGTGTGCGCACAATGGTAGACCAGGAGATGGCCAGAGTAAAGACTATGGTCTCCTAGAATTCAAAGCTGAGTGACTTAGCTCTTCCCAGAGTACTAAAATAGGGAGAGGGAAGGCTGGATGGGAACTGGGACTAGACTGTCCATGGGTTCAGGTTCAGGAGTTTATGCTGAAGGCAATGGGGAGCTATTGAAGATTTTTTTCCCCTCTCTAAGAATAGGAATGACATGATCAGAAAAGCTCATTAGGAATACTACTTGCGTATTAGCATGAAGGATGGATTGTACAGGTGATATATTGGATGCAAGAAAACCAACGTAGAGGCTAGTATCTTACTCTAGGCAAACAGAGATAAGGCTTAGACCTTGGGAGTTGAAAAGAAGATAGAGACTGGAGAAAACACAGAGAAGTTGACAAGACTTGCAAACTAAAGGGATATAGAGAGTGATGGGGAGAGAAGAATTTAAGAAATTCTGATATTCTCTTAGACTTTGAAGAAAAGTTCATAAAGACAACTTTGCAACTTATCCCTCCTTTGACAATGCCAGCAGCAATACAATAATGAGCAAGGACTTTAACATACACATTCCTTCATTTTGAATGTTTTACTGGCCCTCTTAACTACATATTAGAGAGAAGCTAACATTCTTGTACTCTGATTGCATCCATATTACAAGGTTTCTTAACCTTTCTTATTTGTGTTAGGCATCCCTTTGACAGTTTGTCTATGAAATCCTTTTCAGAATAATACTAATAAATGCATAAAATAAAATACATAGATACAAAGGAAAATCAATTATATCAAAACATATTATCAAAATATCTTTAAAAACAAACAAACAAACAAACACAAAACCACATTCAAGTTCACAGAGCCCAGGTTAAGAACTCCTGCCATGCCACACCTGTGATGACGAGCAGCTTTATTAAGAAATTGACTTTATGTACTCTGGCACTGTCAGTATACCATATTTCTGTAGTGAGCTTGACTACATTGTATTAAAATTTTCTGGCTTCAGAGGATGGATATTAAAAGTAGGAAAAATTAGCAGTGACAATCTCGGCTGGCAGGATAAGTACTGTAGAGAACTGGAGGGGTCCTGTAATCACCTCGCTATTTTGTATCATTAAGCATTTATGGTTTATATCTGGCCCCTGTGCTTTGTACTTAATGACTGATGGGTTTCTCTTACAGAATCTCTATTATGATGGTGGTGTTTGAAGGTTGCAGAACTGTTTTAATATAAAATGTTTATTTTGAAGTTCTTTGGGCTAGGAGGCACAAGTCAAAAGGACGATTTTGTGGTGTGTGTGTGGGGGTGTAATTTACAAAAATATTAAGTTGTGAAAATAACCTTAAAATAAATTAAAAGGTGGTGTTTGTTATTGATTTCTGTGCAATGATCTCTATAAGACACAGATACTATAAGACATAGACTACATAACACGTATTGCCAAGATATCTTTAACTGGAACTTCCTGTCACTATGGTGATAATTGCTGTTCATCCTTCATTACTGAAGAGGACTGGTGTAATCACAATGATAGGGTCAGGGTAAAGCGTAATTAATGTTCATATGATGACCCTGACATTTGCCACCCTCCAAGTGTTTCTTGGGTCATCAAAGATTCAATTATATTCAGGATATAATGTCAAACCCACTTGAATGACTCTTTGACAACTAGAATATTTGATTGATCAAATAATTTTTTGATTCCTACTATACAAACCGCATAGTAGGAATTCATACTAAATAATTAAGATTATCTCACTTGACAGAATTGAAAAGTTAAGTTGAGCTTCAATCTTTATTTAAGCAGAAGGCAAAAGAATCCAAACATTGTTCTACTTGACCTTTGCAAAATAAGAGGCAGCAGGTTATAGAAATTATTGTTTTCCCTCCAGCCTCCTAAGTTAAAGGAAATGAAAATCTCAGTTGAAATTTTGCAAACAGCCAACTCTACCTTGCTTATACTAAAGGATTTTCTGTCTCAAGATTCAGTGAGTAAGTAGGCTAATGGACATAGAGAATTCTGTCATTGTTTGTTTGTCGGGAAAGCACAAGTCAACAAACTGGAAAATGTACAGCAATAGCATGAAATTGTGTTATGTAAATGTGAATTTGAATGCTACAAATCTCAGACTACAGCCAGCGTGCACCAGCGGACCTGGGGAAAGCCACTCAGGCTGAAGGGCATCTCATTACAAAGTTTACCGCTTCCCACTGAAAGTTTGTCTTTCTGAGCAGAAAACCTAAGGTAGATGCATGTTAGCATCATTTTGCTGCATTTCATGCATTCCTGGTACTTTAAAAGCACTATTATTGTGAGGGTAATGAATCCGTAATCTAGAGATATTTGTTAATAACTCATTTATTTCAATATCCTGGTTAATAAAAATTCAGGCTCTAAATGGCAGCACATAGACAATTAGCAAGACCAAAATCCCATAAAGCAAAGGGACATAAATATTATGATATGTTTGATAAAAGAAGCAAAGGCATCAGTAGTTGCCGTGACTTGATTGGTGATACTAGTTTTCCTTCTGGAAAGAAACAATCCTCCTCCTCCTTTTTGTGGGCATTGCCTCTTTTTGCCACTGGCTCTATGTGGACAAAGTAATTTTGGCATTATAAACCTGATAGGACAGAAATTAATTAATCAAAAAACATTTATTAAATACCTTATTATGTCCCAGGCACTATGCTGGGCACTGTACTTTTGGACAAAAATCAAAATCATTCCTGGTAGTTTCCCTATACCAATGAAATCACCAAATCATACAGATACGTATATATACACATATATATATTTATATATAGTTATTTTATAAAATTGTGTATATTACACACACACACACACACACACACACACACAGAGTTGTTATTATTCCTTGACTCTTCCACATAGCTGCCTACTCTTATCAGAAACATTTCTCCCCCGAAGGGCTCTTTAAAGGCCCAAGCTTTCAATTTCATCTTCACAGTTAGCACTGGAGGGACCTCAAGAGATGAGCTGAACTAGCCAGCCCCATGCCACCCCCCTTTTCTTATAGCAAATGTTGATCCAGCACAAAAGAGACCACAATTTCAAACATTTTATACTTTTTCCTTTATAATCCAATCAACCTAAATCCACAGTCTAAGTGGGGGACAGAAGCTGTACTCCAAGTTCCTTTTAGAGACAGCTGATCAATGCAGGAATGGGTTTGGCCTTGCATTAAGTACATAATTATTAATCTGACTTTTCCCATAAAACATATTCATTTTTCTTAAATTTAACGTGGGTTTTATTTATTTATTTCCCTGTGACAGACGAGAGGGGGAGAAATGGACCATGAAAGAATAAAACCTCAAAATTTTTTAGAATGCATCTTACGAGATAAGGTAGGTAATTTATTCTTGCCACCAATTTTACAGAAACAGAATTGTCTTTGCACATGGAAGTCAATGAATAGTGGAAATTAAAGCATGTCTTCAAAAGACCTTCTTTCAAAGAAACATGAATAAAAATGTCCTTTATTTTATGGCACAGAAACTGAGTAATTTGTATTTAGACATAGTGTACTACAAGTATAGCAATGCCTATAGGTAAATAATATCTATAAAAGTCAATTTTCACCATTGACTACCCTATGCACATGTTGATATAACTTGTCACTTAGGCTGAATTAAAGCACTATCTGGATGATCCCATATTCTTAAGTTATACAAAAGAAGCTGTGGTATGAAGGCATTTTCATCAAGGATTTTCGTTTGGGGAAGATAAATCCCTTAAAGTCTTCTACTATTGATTTGCTGCAGATGGAGATTATCCCTCTACTTTACCTCCCACTAGCTCCTAGATCCTTGGCTGCTAAGTGATTTCACAGCCTAACTCATGTACTATGAATCTAGATTCCAGTGCCTTCCCTCTGTTAATTTTCTCCTATTTATACAGTATATAGCATGCTTTGCATATACCTGTTTGCATGCTGTATCTCCCATTAGAATGTAAGTTCCTTGAGGGCAAGCACTGTCTTTTGTCTCTTTTTTGTATCCCCAATGCTTAGGACAATGTCTGGCACATGGTAGGCACTTCAGAAATATTGATTGATTGACGCTGGCATCTAGGCTCAATGCAAACCAAATGCCAATATTCCTATTCTCATCCCTATTCTAATTGCCCTTATTCTCCCTAGGCCCATTCTAACCCAATTTACCTGAGAGCTCATTTCATTACACCTTGTGGAACCTCCATTCTTTTCAATAAACTTACCTAAAGAATGAGACGTTTTAGGCAACATTATTTCTACCCACTCATTTTACCTGAAACAAGCCTTGTAACCCTCACCACTAGGGACCACCTTTTCTCACTCTCTGAGATAGACTGTCATGGGATTAGAAGAGGGAATGGTAAATTCCCTCCCTCTCAATTGCCATTTGCAAACCATTTCTCTATCTTTATTCTTCATTAACCTTTTCTGTTCTGAACTCCATGCATTACAACCCTGTCATCTACTGATTGCCAGGTCACTGCACCAACTTTCTTAATGAATTTACTAAATATTCACCGTGCGACTTCTACTATAACTCCTGACATCATCTTTTTATGATTGATAGTTATGTTGACAATCTGACCACACAAATTTCCAACCTCCCCAACTCCAATGGCCATCTCTACCACAAGTCATCCACACGCCAGCATCGTCACAATTCTTAGACTTTAATATGTTAGAAGTATACTGTTTCCAATGAGATTAGAACTGATCCTGTGTCATTTTCTTATTGACCCTATTTATAAGTAATTGATTTTGTCCTATAACTGCTTAAGTCATGGTTTTTTGTTTTTGAACTTAGTTCAGAGTTTAGCTGGCCTGAAAAAGGTTAAGTTTAAAAATCCAGCTTTCCTGTTCAAGGAACTTAAGTGACCTTGGAGAACGCATGTGAACAGAAAGGGAGTCAGGCCCAATATCTTTACATTACCAAGCTAGCCTTCAAGGATGTCTGGTTTGCTGTCCAAAAGTCTGGACCACTAACTCACACCTGCACTCAAAGAGCACTTCTTAGGCTCATGAGAGAAGAAGGGGGGGAGGGGATCATTGCTAGTCCCTATTACTAAACTTCCAACCAGTCATGTTGTTCCCTGCACCTCAGCTCTGTAATCAGAGCTTAATTCCATGATGCCATCTACTCTGCTCTGTTCTCAAAACCTATATAAGGGGAACTGTCCTTGTCCTCGGAGTCTTTGGCATTCAAGAAGCCAAGCCATTGATCTACTTATTGACAGGTAGTATGCCCCTGCTAATAATGTTTATCTTGCTCAGAGATCTGCCTCAGTTTACCCTTTTGTCAAAATCTCAAACACACTAACACCAATATACCAATGAAATACCATTCTGTGAACCCAACTTCCAAAGTTTCTGCCTCCCTCACACTTTCACTTGCAGAAAATCTAGTTTCTCTTTCCTTCTGTTTACAGAAGAGGAGTGATCTCTATTCCTCATTAAAACATATTCTGCTAACTGGGCCCTTGACTCCATTTCTCCCTTCCTCCCCCAGAACCTTGCTCCAACAATTGTCCTCTTGTTCTCATTCATCTTCAGTCTCTCCTTATCTACTGGCTCCTTTCTATACATTTTTCTAAAACAAAACTTCCCTTAATCCTTCTAGTCCACATAGCTATGCTTTAGGTCTCCAGCCTTCCTTTGATAGTCAAATTCCTTGGTCAGGTATGAGTTGGCCTAGATGTTCTCTATGTGATCTTCCCACTATAAGGTTCTGGGATACTTTCCAATATTATATGACTCAGATCCTTAAGCTTTACTCTCCCAGTACATTTTACTCAAGTTGGCTTCACTTCTCTACTTAAATGGTTTTGACCATATGGTCCAATATTTTAATATTTATCTAGCCACTATTCTAGAATCCTTAGTTTCCCCGAATTTAAATTGTTCTCAACTCCTTAATGCTCAACTCTGGGAAAGTCCCACAATCTGATTTCTTTGCACCAGCTCTTACGCTGCTAAGCATCACTGGGAAAATCACATACTCAAGTTAATTTTACTGACTACATACTTATGGAACACAACCCTCAGGTGAGTCCGTGCTAATACTTAATCTTTCTACTTCACACTTGACTCCCTGTAACATTCAGCATAGCGACAACTCAAACCTTTTCATTTCTCCTGAATTTCCTACTGTACCTCCATACCCCTAGATTCATAGTAGATGACAGCCTGTGAAATCATTTCTCAAAACTTTTCAGCATCTTCACCCAACTTCTCTTTCTTCCCTTAAAGAAGGAAAAAAATATTCCTACTGTACAAAATGCTACTTACAAAATGCACAGAAGCTACTTACATCTTTGATATCATTCTTTCCTGCTTCCTCCAGGACTCTGTTTCACCTGACCCTCTACAATGTGGCACCACCCCACTGAAAAAGTCTTACTATGTACCATTCTCTTCTGTGAGTGCTACACTCCATCCAGAATGGACTACTGAAGCACCTAGTATTGTGTTCAGTTTTGGGAACCACACTTAACGGAAGTCTTTACCAAGCCAGAACTTCCAGAAGGGTGTTGAAGACCATACCAAGTGAAGATTAGTTGAAGGAATAGAGGATAATTAGCCCAGAAAAGAGAAGACTCGGGAGAGGGGCACTGCGGCCACACTGAAGGGTCTGAAGTACTGTCAGAAGGCAGAGGGATCAGCCCTGTACTACTCGGTTCTGGAACTAAGAGCAATGGGTGAAAATTCCAGGGAGGCAAATTTAGGCAGAAATAAAAAGAAGCATTTATGATAAAGAAAAGTTGCCTAAAAATGGAATTATCTGACTTGAAAGTAATGGGTCCACCTTCATAAAAAGTTTTCAAGCTGAATATGAATGTCCACTTACTTGGTCAAGGAGCTGAAGAGGAAATTTCTGCTCAGGTTTAGATGACCTCTCATGTCTTTACAAGCTCTGAGATTTTGTGCTATTCTTTATTTCCTCATGGGCAGGGATAATTCCACTTTTGTCATTGTATGGGCCTAGCACCTAGCATAATGCCTTGTACGTACTCAAATACTCATTCCATATGTTTTCCATAGGGGTTGGGTGGTCTCAGCCAATATGCAACCAAAAAGTTAGTAATATTTAGAGACAACTCTAACATGTATTTGTGAAACTCAACAACTCTAGAAAAGCACTCGAAAAAACTCACAGCATATATTCAATTGATGGCCAGTTCACAGAATCATCTCTAAATATTTCAAGCTAGAAAGAGTTTTATAAATCAAATTTAGACTCTTCATCTTACACATAAGGAACCTGAGACTTAGGAAAGACTTAGTGACTTACCAAAAGTCATACAGCAAATTATTAGCAGAGAGAGAATTAGAACTCAACTCTCTACACTCCTAATTCAGTGTTCTTCCCACGACAGGATATCTTCACATTATGGCACAGAGTAAAAACACTTTAAAGCCAAAGAGCACCCTTTCAGCAATTTGGTATTTTGTTGCAATGTACATTTAATATTGATGAGACTTTGAAAGGGTGGTGTTCCTGGCTTTAAGGTGTGTTTATTACATCAATCTAGATTTAATTGCTACCATACTGGAAAACTCCAGTGAACTAAAGCAAGCAGAAATGAGAGGATGATAAACAAAGGTTGTAGATATACTTGGAATCCCATTTATACCATCTGAAGAAGTGGTATCCAATCACCATTTGAAGACCTCCATTGTCAGGGAATCTAACACCTTCCTCACCCCACCAAGGCAGCCCAATTTGAGACAGTTCCAATTGTTAGGAATCTTTTTCCTTACATTGAGCTGAAATCAGTCTTCCTATAATTTCTACTCTCTGGTAATAGAGGAGTATAGTTGAGCCTGACAGTTTCACACAAAGAAAACTTCCTAAGCCACAGACGATGCTTCAGCTCAGAATTTGTGAGAAAATTCTTGATGCCTCAGTGCAAAATTACAACCACGATTGGAGAAACAACTCAAATTGTCTAAGTGACTTACAGTGATAATGCATTCCTGACCCCTTCCACCAGAGGCAAGAACGGAGAGAAGCAGACAAACAGCTCCAATGAGTCCAGAGGTACAATCCCCTGATACCAAAATGATTTTATCAACCACGTCTAGCCAATTTATGTGGATTCAAAGCTACCTGGAGTGTAGATTGGCGGATTTATAAAAAGCTCTAGGGACCCTCTGTCTACTAAACAGACCCTAATCCACTCAGGCCACTCCAAATTGGTCTAGAGTTCTCCACAGATTGAATTTTCTGGCTTGTGGTAATGTAAGCAGTTTCATTTCCTAGAACCAGAACAACAGTGGAACTCAAAGGGTGGAAGGGAGAGTGGAAGCACTTTATTTCTAGTATCCTTCTTTGTGAATAAGTTCAGTTAATAGTGTATAGCCTATTAATCAGTCCTTTAGTTAGCTTAGGCTGAGTTTGTGTTCCTAGAGATATATAGAGATTCAATTAAAACAAGGCTTTATCAAGCACCTACTGAATGCTAAATGCTGGAGATATAAAACAAACCAAACCCCCCAAAAAGAGAGAGAGATACTTTGCCCTCGAGAAACTTGCCCTTTCTACCATGGACATTCAACATGTTCAAAGAGAACTAATTATGCACAAAGCAAATTCAAAGTAATTCAGGGGCAGGAGATGTATAAACAGGCCCTGTGAATGGGAGTAGGAGTTCCAAGAAGCATAAGTGAGAAGAAGAGTATTCCAAGATAAGGAGCTGGGGGAAGGTGTGGGAGAAGGGTAGCCTGTGAAAAAGCTCAGAGGTGGAAGATGGAATACTATGTATGGGGGAACATCAAAGAAGCCAATTTGGCTAGAACCCAGAGGTTTAAGGGAGAGGAATGTGCAAATCAACCTGGAAAGAGAGACCAGAGCCAAATTGTGGCTCTAGCTCTACAGGAATGTATATTTTATCCCAGAGGCAACAGAGAGGCATTATAGCTTCTTTTAGGAAGGGAGTGACTAGTTCAGACCTGAGCTTTAGGAATATGAATATGGCAGCTGTGTAGAAGATAGACTGGAGAGGGGAAAGGACAGATGCTGGAAGATCAATTAGGATATTTTTGCTTTAAAACCAGGAAGGAATAAAGACCTAAGCTAGGGCAGCCGGGGTGTGAGTACAGAGAAGGGGGCATATATGAGAGATTGTACAGAGTTAGAATCAACAAGACATGGCAACTAACTGGACATGGGGGATGGTAAGAGTAAAGAAGTTATAAAGAGCAATTTGGAGCTGTGGCCAAAGGGCTATCAAACTGGGCATACCCTTTGACTCGACCCAGCAATACCACTGCTAGGTCTGTATCCCAAAGAGATTAAAAAAAAAAGAAAAGGAAAAAGGTACAAAAATATTAATAGAAGTTCTTTTTGTGGTGGGAAAAAAACTGGAAATTGAAGGGATACTCATCAATTGGAGAATGGCTAAACAAGTTGTGGTATATGATTATGATGGAATACTATTATGCTATATGAAATGGTGAGCAAGATGCTTTCAGAAAAACATGGAAAGATTTACTTGAACTGACGCACAGTGAAGTGAACAGAATCAAGAGAAGACTGTACACAGTAAACAGAAACACTGTATGAGGATCAACTGTGAATGACTTAGCTATTTTCAGCAATACAAAGATCCAAGACAATTTTGAAGGATTTATGATGAAAAAATGCTATCCACTTTCAGAGAAAGAATTGATGGAGTCTCAATGTAGATTGAAGCATACTACTTTTTACTTCCTTTGTTTTTTTGTGGGTTTTGTTTTTTGGTCTATTTTCTTTCACAACACAACTAATATAGAAATGTTTTGCATGACTGCACACATATAACTTATATAAAATTGTTTGCCATTTCAGGGAATGGGGAGGGAGGGAAGAAGACCATTTGGAACTCAAAATTGTAAAGAATGAACGCCAAAAATTATTTTTACATGGAATTGAAGAAAAGATATTTTTTAAAAAGAGTAAAGAAGGGACAGCTAGGTGGTGCAGTGGGTAGAGCACCAGCCCTGAAGTCAGGAGGACCTGAGTTCAAATCCGGCCTCAGACCAAAATACTTGACACTTACTAGCTGTGTGACCGTGGGCAAGTCATTTAACCTCTGTTTGCCTTAGCTTCCTGAACTGTAAAATGTGGATAATAGCACCTACCTTGCAGAGTCTTTTTGATGATCTAATGAAATATTTGTAAAAAGGCATTTAGCACAGCATCTGGCACATAGTAGGTGCTATATAAATGCTTATTCCTTTCTAGTCCTTTCCCCACTCTATAGAAAAAAAAAAGGAAGTTAAGAGAAGGGGTGGGTTGAAGGGAAAAGATAATGATTTGCTACGGATATGTTGAATTTGATGTGCCTATGGGATAATCATATTGAGGTGTTCATCTGTCAGCAGGACACAGATGCCTGGAGCTCAGGAAAGAAATGAGGACTTGACATGGAGAGTAGGGAGTTTTCTGTATACAAGTGATTGGTGAACCCATGGATTCTGATGAGATCAGCAAAACAGAATGTAGAAAGAAAGGAAAAATGGTCCTAGGGCAGAGCCTTATGAGACAGAGAGGAGGCAGGACAGGGATGATGATCCTACAAAGGCATCTGAAAAGAAGGGTCAGAGAAATATAAATGGATGAATGAATGCATGAGAAAAACAATCATTAATTGTTTATTATGCGTCAAGCACTCTTCTAAGCTATGGGGATATGAATAGAAAAAGGATATAGCCCTTGTATCAAGAAGCTCTCATTCTAACTAGGGAAGACACCAAGTAGGAGGAGATCCCAAAGAAAGTAGCAACATGGATGGAACAGGGGGAAGGAAAAGTATTCATGGGCAAGAGGTGGTCAATGGCGTCAAATGCCACAGAGGCTAAGTGGATTACTAGTATCATCTTTATTTCTAAAGGACAGACAGCACAATTAAACCAATCCAAATTTTCTGTAGTTTTCTGGTCTTTTTTTTTAAACAAGGTAATGACACTTTTTAATGCATTCAGAGATCCTAATCTTTGATAACATAAAGACTCTAAGGCAAAAGACTCAAATTATTCCTGCCAGTTTTCCCCAAAGGGTAAGACTTTTCTTTACTATTGGATTTTACTTGGGAAATTCTGTATTCATTTCCAGATAAGTTCATTTTATTTACTGAACCCTGGGTATTGTCATATGCACATCACTAATCCATAATTATCCCTTAAATCAGCAGCTTAAGGGTTGCTAAGCATCACAGAGGAAGAGAGAAGAGCCCAAGCATCTTAATCCAGGCTGCCCCTGAATAGACTGAGAAATTCACTTAAAATTGCCTAAGAAATGGGTTATTCATTTGGAAAACATGGCAGAAACAATTTTTTTATGTAGGTCCTGTCTCTCTGGTAGAAGAGAGAATTTCTTTAATTATTATTTTCATCATGTGTCCATAACTATGGGTTCTCAAAGGCTATGCCCATGAAACCCATATTCCAGCAGGTCTTAGTAAGCTTTGAATATAAACCCAGAAAAGCACAGTAGGTGCTTTGTGAGCATCATCTGAGCTGAGGTCAGAGAGTCTGGTCATCAAAAGGCTGACCACTAAATGATGAATTTTTTTTAAGACATAGCAACTTTGGGTTCTCTACTGAGACTCAGAGGGATTGTGATCATCATTAGTGCCTGGAACACCCATACTGCTGAAATCACAAGTCCTTCAAATATTATATTATACCATGTGTACTTGGTGTAAGAAGTGGTCATATGGCTTAGATTCTTACAATCCAGCCACTGGTCAGATTCTTATAATCTAGTCAGTAGCTCACTAATGTTCAGACTCCTCAAGAGTCTGCTCAATACTACAGATGTTCTAATAAACCTTGCCTTTGGCTGAAAGAAGTCTTGGGTCGAATTCTTTTGGGCAGGACCCATGTGTTCTGATTTTGGGGTCCCAGCACCCCTAAATCCCTAAACCTCAACATTTTGGTGGCCCTTACAGGGAAACTCCTAACCCCAAGTTCTTCTTCAGCCAGGACTGGAAAGTTTGTAAGCCTCCCCCCGTCCCTCTTGCTCTGCAGTTGGGGTTGCTCTCCAAGCACCAAGGCTTGGAGGTGCTTTTTGGGCAGGCAGTGATGAGGCTATCTTGCACTCAACCTGATGCTCCCAGGCTCTTGGTCCACTGGGTTGGTTCGGGGCCATGGACCTGGGTACATCTTTCACAGCATAGAGGACAAGGATGGATGCTCTATCTGGAAGTGTAGGTCCAATTCTGTCAATTCTCTCGGCGCTAGGGAACTGGAAAAAAAAACTGCAGTTGCTTTTTGGTTCCCTGAAGCTTACTTAGTCCCTTCCCTCTACATCCCTGAATCCTCCTTCATGGAGGTTACAGGGAAAAGTTAGAACAGCTAAAAATATCTTGGCAGATTCTGGAGGTTTTTTGTGACTGATCATTAAGGAGTTTTGAAACACCTCTTTACAATCCTGGTCACTCCCTTCCCTTGAGTCAAGAGAGTATCTGTTAACCTCTCTCATAGGACAAAAGAGTTTCATTCTTTCCCCTTCACTTTGATTTCACCCTCCCCCACCTGAGGAAAAGAAGGAGAGGGGAGGGGCAGCAGCTACAGCATGGGCCCCACTGGCAATGGCCTTGGGCCCTGGGGCAACCTTTGCCTGGAAGCATCACTCAGGTTCAGCACATCCTGCTCATGGTAAAGAAGCTGGCCTTTCAACTTGAACTTGGCAAGCAGTAAGCTCGCTCTTTTTAAAGTTGTAGTTTTAACTGCTAATGATGAGATATTGATTCTCTGTGTGAAGTAATTTGGAAATGTGTTATAACTGAAGTCATCTGATTGGTAATGGGTTTGTTTCAAGTTTCAAACTGGTGAAGCTGTGATTAGTAAAACTTGTTGTTTGAGGTAAAAAAGCTCATGATTCTGTATATAAGGTCCACTTTGTCACTCATGTTCAGACTCTTTAAGAGTCTGGTCAATATGGTGGATGTTCTAATAAACCTTGTTTTTGGTCATCCATAAATCAATAATCCACCATCTGAGACATGTTGATGAGGATGGGAATCTAGACCCCAAAAAGGAAAAACCCTAGACTAAATCTCTGGCAGTTCCCTGAGGCTATAATCCCATCAACTGGCCTTTCATTGTGGCTATGCCCAATCTGTTACCCTTAACCTAGCCTAGACCTCCCTATGTCCCCTGGCCACTTCCCTCCCTTATTCTTATCTAGGCTCCATTCTCCCTTGGCCACCCCTGGAGTTCTATTACCTTACAGACTACTTGGCCACTACTAGATCCCTCCCATAGTCTTTCTGTATATAAGGTCCATCTCACCTCCATTAAGATGCTCAAATTCTTATAATCTAGCCACTGCTCAGGTTCTTACAATCTAGCAAATAGCTCACTAATGTTCAAACTCCTTAAGAGTCTGCCCAATATGATGTATTTTCTAATAAACCTTGTTTTTGGCTGGAAAAAAAAAAAGAAGTGGTTATACTCTGAGCCTTTGCAAATCCTCCCTTTCTGCCACCAGTCCATATTATATGCACAACCTCATACACAAATGGCTCAAAATCAATTATTTGAAGGCGTTCATGACAACAGAGCTGAAAATGTGTTAGTCCTTTCGGTTTCTTTCCTTCTCTTTTTTAAAGTATTGGTTTTGTGTAGATATGTCCAAATTTCTATAAAATGAAAAGGACAAGAGTTACAAAATTCATTAGTAGAAAGACAACAATAGTGCCACTTCAAGGATGAATTTCAGGTCAAGCAGAAAAGGATTCAACTTGAGAAAAGAAATACTGTCAAAAAGTCGAATAAGAGTGTCAGAGATGCTGAAATGGTTTTTGACACAAGCTTTACTGCCAATATGATCAACACAAAGCAAAATTCCTCTAGTTTTTGTAGCTTTTCTGTAGTGGACAGAGAAGAGATAAAAGTCAAGCCTTTGGATATATTTTACATTGAGTCTAAGGGATTTATGGTTTTCCGTTAACCACCTCGGGTGTTTTAAAGGAGACAGGTTCAAGTCTAGATATCTAGTTGAAAAGTTTAGGGATGGCAACTGCAGCCTGGCATAATGGATACAGTACTGAACCTGGGAGTAAGGAAGACCTGAGTTCAAATTTTGCCTCAGACTCTGGCAGTATAACTCTAGTCAAGTCACTTACCTGCTCTCAGTCTTTTCTCCTCTACTATATAATGGGAATAACAACACCTACCTCACAGTTATTGTGAGGATCAATGAAATAATATATGTACAGTGGTTTGCAAACCTTAATGGTGAACGATAAATACCAATCGAAGCAGAACAACACTAGCCTCAAAATCACAGAATCATAGAATCCAATAATTGGCAAGAAAAACAGATCCTTAGTCTGACTCATTACTGGATAAGACTCCCTTCTCAATAATACCCAGCAAGGGATCCCAGTAACAGATGCAGTCTACTCTTGAAGACCCTTAGGAAGAGGAAAATTAACTATCTTATTAAGGAGTTCATTCACCTTTTAGAAAGGTCTAATTATTAAGTTTTTCTTTACATTGAGCTGAACTCTGCCTCTCTGCAAACCCATTGTTTCTTGTCTTGTTTTCTGTATGTCATCTTTTCAAATACTTGACAGTCATCATGTCACCACTAAGTTTACTCTTAACAAGGCTAAACGTCACCAAACTGATCCTCATATGGTGAAAATGATCTTAAGGTCATTTATCCTCTCCATCGCTCTCTAAACACTCTTGTGAACTTGTGAGTGAACTTACTCACAGGTTACAACCCAAAGAGAAGACAGTATCTCAGATATCATCTGGCTAGGAGAGAAAACAGCTGGACTCTAGGACCCAGACTCCTCAGCCCTGAATGTTATATTTCTCTTGACGAAGGCTAATTTATATTAGCTTTTTTTTGTTACTGTTGTTGTCATATCACGTTGCTGACTTTGAGTTGGTGCATTAAAACCACCACCACCAACAAAAAGAAAAAAACCCTCTAAATCTTATTCAAATGAAATGTTGTCTAGCCACAACTTCCTTATGTTATATTCTGTGCAGGTGATTTTTTGAAATGAAATGTAAAATTTTATATTTTCCCAATTAAATTTCATCTTATTAGATTTGGTCCCACTTTTCTAATCTGTTGAATCATTTTGCATTCTGACTTGGTCATCTATGTTAGATATCACCTGCAAATCTGATAAGCATGACATCTATGCCTTCATCCAAGCTGTCGATAAAAATGTTAAACAGCCCAGAGCAAAGAACAAGTCCCCTTAAATATTCCCTTGGGGCTCCTTTTCATTATCCTAGGTTGCTCTGAGACTGTCTGGGTTGCTTTGCTCAACTGATATCCATACTAAGGTACATTAAAAGGTGGATACCTTTCAGGATGGCTACTGAGGTTTTCCTTTATCAAATTCTGTGATTCTGTTATTATGACATAATAAGCATAAATTTAATGAGACCAAGGCCATTCATGTGACACTCCAGTTGATAATTTTGTGTTGAGAAAAATTCTCTCTTGGTACCGCTCAACACCACTGGAAAAACTCAGAGTACCTAATGTGGTGATGAAGGGCTGGCATTTGACAGATACCTCCTTCCTTTAAAATATGAAATAAATGCTATCCTGGTGTTCATAGTTAGAAAGAATAGTGACACCTCCCCTCCCCCCCCCACTCTGCTGTCCTAACTTCTTTATCAGTTTCTTTAATTCCTTTGCTTAGTATTATTTACATTTAAGGTTCTGATTTTCCAAGGGCTGGGAAAAAAAGCTTCTACTACCATAGATGCTATAATATGATTTTCCTTTGTACAGTGTAGCCACCAAAGCCTTATCAGTCAATTTTGAACAAGAAATAATGTTGGATCTTCATGCTGTAAATGCCTTCTGAAATTATACAGATCTCTTCTTCAAAGGGGAAAAAAAACCAAGGCAGAAGAGCAAGGTAAAATAGTGAATGAGAAAGAACAATGTGAATAATAGATGAAACTGCAGTCTTTCCTAGTAAATAAAGTACAACACATAAGTGATACACAATGTAGCCCACAAGGCAATGGTAACTATAGCAACAAGAAGAGGTGCAATGAATTCACTGTGACTCGACAGAATCCCTGACTGATGTGAGGTCTATAGAGTCCAAGTGATATGAGGACACATATTTATTTTCACTTTGTACAGAAATACTTCATGTTCCATATTTATGGAAAATTAATTATCTGTAAAGTTACTATCTAATTTTTTTTTTTAAGTGCTTTAGCTCCACCAGCTTACCTAACAGAACAGGCTGAATGCTAACAAAGCTCCCTGACTGGTTGGGAACAATTATTTTCAACATCATCTTCTCAGGAATATGATTTTTAGGTCTAATACCCTTCAGTTCAGAAATCTGACCTGCCGACTGTCCAAGAATCTGAATGATACACTTCTAGGCATCAATAACACAGTTTCAAGGCATCGTACTAGATTGACTTTCCTGCATACGTATAAGATGTTAGATGTGAGCATTTTAGAGGACTGTCCCCCTCTAAATTGTTTAATCTCAGCATGAAGTAATATGGGCCTAAGAAGGCTCAGTGGGAATTCATGTGATGTTGAATAGCCTTTAGAGATGCTACAATTTGTCTCACTAACATGCTTTAAATCCTTTCATTAAAAAGTCTTCTCCTTTTTAACCTAATTTCTTTTTGCAGCAGGCTGAGTGAAACTCCTAAGGCTGACTCCACCAATTATATTTTTTGAATGCTTCTTATAGATTTCAAGGCTAAGAGAACCATTTCTTAAAATAAGAGCCTTCTGATTAGTGAGCAATTCTTGTTCAGTTGTTTTTAGTCATGTTCACCTCTTCGAGATCCCATTTTGGGGTTTTCTTGGCAAAGATACTGGAGTGGTTTGCCATTTCTTTCTCCAGCTCAGTTTACAGCTGAGGAAACTGAGGCAAACACTTGCCCAGGACCACCCAGCTAGTAAATGTCTGAGGCCAGATTTGAACTCAGGAAGATGAATCTTCCTGACTCTAGGCCTGGTACTCTCCACTGTGTCACCTAGCTGCCCCTCATGAACTTCTACACTAGGCCGATCTTCTAGAAACTTACAGACTATATCTCTAGTAATGGGAACAAATCGTCTACCACTTCTGGTCCATCAGATGATCAGGGTACTTTTTCTTCTAGGTCATTAACATATTTGTTCTGCAGGTAGCGTTAGTTGAAGCCTTTTTTCTACCATCAAAATTAGATGACAGAATAAAAAAGATGACATTTTTTTTAATAGCACCAGAAGGAACAATGAACAAAGGATAGGATATCTTTGCTATGTAGCCTCCTATATCATACTTAAAGAGTTTTCAAAGGCTAAGTAAATTCATGTTTCCTCTCTTCAAATCTGCACATGTCAGAGGGGAATGAAACGGGAAAGGAGACAGTCACAATAGCTTTATATCACTCTGCCTAATATAACACAGCAGATATTCAGCTCAGCCTTCTGGCATCATACATTGACTTTGAAGAAAGAAGTAGAGCTAGCATTCTGTTGGAAAGTTGGAGGGCAATTCCAACGACAAATTAAGATACCTTCCCATGGTTTAGAAGGTTTGACAAACTCATTCGACAAGAAGACTTAATATTTGATTAGAGTTAAGTTAAGCCTCAAAGGGAACAAATACCTGACAGCTGGTGACAGTGAAGGGCTACGTCTCGGGTATCAATTACTTCTCATTTAAGAAGATTGGGAAAGGTGAAGATTGCTCTACAAGGTAACTAAGTAGAAGTTGTGCTGGTTTGGAGAAGAGGATGTGGCAGAGACAGAGAGTTAAGAGTATTTTTAGAACACTTTGGAGAAAACTTGTGGTGTTGACTGCCCACATCACACCAGACTCGGCAATGCAGAATTTAGTTTCCAGAGCTGACAGTCCCGCAAACCTTATAACCCAAAAATATGTTACCTACTTATTAAGCAAGTTTATTTTTACCCAAATATTCTTCATTTTTTCCACCAAGTTTCTTTCCACATTTGAGTTTCAATAATACTTTGTCAGTAATGTTTATGTTTTTTAAAATTCATAACTCAAGGATGGAGTTCAATAGGAGAAGCCACTTCTTTTTTTTTTACTCACTCCCAAAATTCTACAGGAATATAATTTTCACTTATAAAAAGGATGTAGAAATACAGCTGAGCAGTACCCTCTAAAAATAAAATAAGATCTAATAGCTGAAGGGGCAGCTAGATGATTCAGTGGATAGAGTCCTGGGCCTGCAGTCAGGAAAACCTGAGTTCAAATCAGACCTCAAACTTAGCTGTATGACCCTGGGCAAGTCACTTAACTCCAGATTGCATAAAACTGGAGAAGAAAATGGCAAACCACTCTAGTATCTTTGCCAAGACAGTTGGTCCAGGGGTCACAAAGAGTCAGACAGAACTGAAGGACTGAACAAACAATGGCTTAAAAAATGCCCCTACTTGCTTTCAGATTTGTATGACAGAGGCTGAAGGTAGATACATTATTGTTAATATTATTTTACCGAGGAAAGGCCAACTTTATTTTCTAGGCTACCACCCTTTTGAAAGCTCCACATGTAACAATTATTTCCAAGAGCAATAATGACTTGTCATTCAATAAGAATGAGGGACAACAATGGAACTAAGTTATTGAGTTAAGCCTAGGATACTATGAAATAAAGCAAATATTTCAAATAAAACTATAATTTTACCAAACAAGGATAATAATTAACATGTATACATCGTAAAAACATATACTCTTGGTAACTGTCTTTATTTTGGCTTTAAGTTTTCTTACTTTTATTAGACTAATTCTCTTGTCCCAGCCCAACAACAGCATGACCTGCAAACTGACCAATACTAGCAGCCACCATGGCAGGGAAATGAAGACCTTCCCTGCCATCACTTGCCTCAGTCTACCAAGGGACATCTTGAGGGACCAGCATGAATTAGCCTTGGCAAACTTTACCCCAACCCCAATTTATTCCTAAATCTCCAGTTTCCAGATTCCCACTAAGCAACAGATATCCACTTTTAGCTGTATGCTCACCTGCTCTACTTGCCCCCATCCCCAGCTTGGTTGGAGGTACCCCAGACATTCCACTTTAACCCTTGGGCCCACCCAACTACCCCCTTCTCAACAGTCATTAGTTGAGGACTGTCTGCAGGAATATTATTATTATTGATGATTTAGAACATCTAAAAGACACATGAATCTCTTCTAAAAATGAAATATCACTTAGCTCAATTGAAATATTTAAGAACCTACTATGAGCAAGGCATCAGAGATGAAAAGAAAAGTTCCTCATTCCTTGCATTCTAGGAGCTCACAAAATATTATAAGTAAGTAGTGTCATTCTGTCTGTCTGTTTCTCTCTGATTTCACTGCTACAGGCAAGTCCCAGAAACTCTCCTTGCCAATTAAGAGCCCTCCTGGTTCAAACTGCACATCTATTGTCTTGCCCCAAGATGACTCCACCCTGAGGCCAACTTGATGACTGCCCATAAGGCCATATTATCACAGGTCTTAGAGATGCTCTTCATTTCCCTCCCAGCTGCCTACCTCCTTTCACTTCCTACTTCCCTTTTATTTGTTCTCTTCCCCTTAAGAATGTAAGCTTCTTTAGAGCAGAAACTACCTTCTTTTCTTGGTTTTACATCTACAATGCTTAGCACCATGCCCAGCACATAGTAAGTGCTTTTAATAAATGTCTTATCTATTTATCACCAATCATTCTGTAATTTATAATCATAGAGAACTGCTTGGGGCACTAACAGGCTAAATAACTTGCCCAGGGACACACAACCAGAAGTTATATATCAGAATATATTATATTTCAGAAGACTCAACCCCAGGTCTTCTTGACTCTAAGATTGGTTCTCTTCATTATACCAGAGGTGTCACATACATGGTCTACAGGTTACATGCAGCCTACAACTTTCCTGACTGCAGTCTGAATCAAGTTAAAATATAATTGGGGAATATTTAACAAAATAAATAAAAATACAACAAACATATTTAACATTAACATGTGGTTTTCTAAGTCAATATGCTGCCTGAAGGGATCCTTACATACAGGTTAGTAACCTCCATTTCTATTGGTGTTTGACAACGTTGCCATATAAATATACAACCACTGCCTCTATTAAGCACATAGGAAAAGTCAAGGAGAGCTTTGAGAATGGAGGATTCACTTTGAGCTTCAGGACAGAGGTGAAGGTCAAGGAAAGATTATGGAAGGGGTGGTATCAAAGCTGGCTCTTGAAAGAAGAGACAGGTTTCAGTGGATATAGATGTGAAGGATGTCTGCTCCAAGCACTGCTGTTTGGCGTGCAGAGGGCAGGAAATAAAGAGAAACAGAAGAAAGAAAGACATGATCAGGGAATTGAGACTGATAATGATATGAAGGAGAGTATTTTGAAACAAGCTTGGAAGAATAAATGGGAAGCAGAATGTAAAAGGTTTTAAAGGGTGGACTAAGTGGTTTGTCTTTTATTCACTAGACCATGGTAAGTGCCTGAAGGTTTCTGGGAAAGAAAGTGATATGTGAAGATTTTCTTACCAGACATCTAATTTGGGCTATCATTCTATACATTAAAAAAATTTTTTTTTTATAAATTAATTTATTTTTAGTTTTCAACATTCACTTCCACAAGATTTTGAGTTCCAAATTTCTCCCCATCTCGTCCCTCCCCCCACCCCAAGATGGCATGCATTCTGAATACCCCTTCTCCTCATCTGCCCTCCCTTCTATCTCTCCTCCCCTTCTCTTATCAACCCTTCTCCTTCAATTTCCCTGTCTATATACTTTTTAAACAAGCATCTTTTGACTCTTTTTTGAAAGTTCTTAATATCTGGATTAATCTCTAAAGAAGATAAAAGGCTTTCTTCAACAGGACAGTATTGGGGAGAGATTGAATTCATATTTGCCAAAATAAAATAATAGTACCACATCTGATACTATACATCAATTAGGCACTTTTACAGCGCTTCAGTGTTTTGTAATAACCACTGAAATTTTTCTGTTAACATTTAGAATATACATTACATATTTCCAGGCTAGTTTCTCTTTATTTTCTTTCCTTAACATTGGAGAAAGACATGACTTAATTGTAAATGTCATCAAAGTACCTTTATGACTTTTCATTTTGTTTTTTAATCTATCTATCCCAATACAAGAAGTGCTACCTACTAAATTTCATTTTTAGGTATAACAATTGATCTAAATCTTTACATGACAAAGATTCCAAGTAGTGAAAAGTTGCTTTTTATTTCACTGGTAATTAGTCTGAAAGCCTCTCCAAGAACTGTCTTATCTCCCACCTCCCATTAAAAAGTAAATTCCTTGACAACAGAAGCTTTAAATCACTGTTTTTATACCCCTAGTTCATAACAAAGTGCCTAGCCCATCGCAGGTGCTTAAGAAATGCTGGTTTATTGACTTACTGACTAAAGCAAGAATAGTGCTCTGTAGAGAACACTAATCTCTCTGCAGAGATTTGGGCCCTTGGAAAATACAATCCTCAAATTTATTATACCTGGTAAGCCTTGAAAATTCTACAAGCTACCTCACAGCATAAGTCAATCATTTTGCTAAGTGGTATTATCCTAAGTACTGTGACAAAATGGTGTGAACTATGGAATATCACAATCTCAGAAGAAATGGAATTACAAGAAATAAAAAGGACAAAAGAAGCCTCATGATAGGTATGGTAGATTACAGTATTTTACCAATGTCTTGTGAGTGAGAAGTGGCATAAAAGCACTCCCCTCACTTTTATGTGCTGTAACTCATCCCACCCACAGGAGAAAGTCAACTCCTCAAATGCTGGGATTCTTTCATCTTTCTGTCTGTTTCCTAAATGACTTGCACATGGAAGGCATGTATTAAATCTTGGATGAAGTGAATTATATGGCTGGAAAAGGAGGTGAGAGTAACGGAGGGAGAATGAGATAAGAGACTGGACAGCTGGAGGAATATTTTCCAAAATGAGGGCCTGCAGCATTTTGGGCATATCTTTGATGCAGGATTTGCAGAAAAACACTATTTTCAGATGTGGATAACATATTGATTTATTTTGCTTAATTATACATAAAAACTTTTTTTTTTTTTAAACTGGGTCTATCCTACCTAGGCTGGAAGTACGGTAGCCACTCATAGGTTTGATCCCACTCTTGCTTGGCTCAGAAACTTTGACCTGTTCCATTTCCAACATGCTTTGGTTTGCCTCTCAGCATCTTGTTGGCTCTCCATTCTTACGGAGCACCCCTATTTGTCTCAGAACCAGTATGGACACTAATCAGCTTAGCCCTGCCGTAGCTCAGAACTCCTGAGCTCAGGAAACGCACTTCTACCAGTCTCACCTCCCCAGGAGCCAGGATTGAAGGTACAGGTGACCATGGCCAAAGTGACTATTCATATTTTTAATAAGGAATGGTTACCATTGTGTGTGGGTGTGGGTGGGTGAGCCGGTTGTTAGTGGAAAGTGAGAGGAAGGAAAGAAGGAAGGGAGAAATAAGGGAGGAAAGAAGGGAGGAAGGAAGGAAGGAAAGAATTCAAAAGTTTCATTACATTATTTTGCATTTAAAAGTTCATGATTTTATATACAACTTTTTTGCTGCTGTTCTTTTGGGATTGGAATATTTATGTTGGTTGGTGATTGTTCACTTCATACTTCCTTACCTGACTATAAGCTCTTCTCATTCCATCTCTCCTTGTACTTCAATCCTCCTAAATCTATTCTTTGCTCTCATGAGACCTCCAATCCCTCAATATTTTTTCCTGGCGTTAACTCACTTTTAATTCATTTTTCTCCCTTTCCAATTTCAACCCTGTACATTAGCCAATTCAATTCTATCTTGTCCTCTATTGCTGAATCCCCTATCCTCTTACCCTATCATCCCTTGCCAAACCTCAGCCCTGGAATACTCCCATCATCTATCTGCTTCATTAACTCCAACCCATATACTGCTGAACGGAGCTGGAAAGTTGCTGAATGAGTATGTTACAAATTCATGTTATCCAACTTAAAGTGGGGCCTCACTATAGCAATACTCTTCTCCCCCCACAATTGATTTTTTATTTTTCTCCCCCAGAAATTGTTCCAAACCTTCGCTTCCCAATCCTACCATCGTTCCCTCCCCACATTCCTTCTTTCTATCTCCCTTTATCTTGTACCTCTCCATCAACTCCCATGGGTTTAGCCTCTTCTGATGACTCACAAATCTATCTATAGATATATCCATATCCATATTTATATAGCCAGCCCCACTCTTTGCCCTGAGCTTTGGTGCTGTACACTCCCTTCACTTCCAATGGTTCAACCTGAGATTCAACTGGCTCCCACCTCCTTGAGACCACGAAGGGCTCCGAGGACAGTTCATCCCTCTCCACTGTCCTTCCACTACCTACCTCCCCTCCTGGACCAGGCTATATTCCTAATGTGTAAATGTCATTAACTAATAAAGGAGAAAAGATTTTTAAAAATGCCTATTGGATATTATAAACTGGATGGCCCAGAGACATCTCAAATATAACATATCCAAAACATAACTTACTATTCCCCCCACCTGTCCTCTTTATATTCCCTTTTTATATGATCTCTGGATATAGACAGATAGATATGTACATATATATATATATATATATGTTCACACACATACACACACATATACTTGCAGTCACCTCCATTAGAATCTAAGCTCCTTCCGAATATAGATTCTTTCACTGAAATTTTTTATCCCTTGTTCTTGGCACATTGCTCAACATACTTAAGTACTGCTTGTTGCCTAAAGTTAAAAGAGAAATGACAATAATAATAAAATATAATAACAGATAACAAGGTGATAATTCATACTTATAAATTATACATGGTTATGGAACAGTTGTTTGTGTCAGTGAGGGGAGTCTTCACTTGGATAAAATCAAAATCAGTTGTGACAAAACTTAGGATCATTAGCAACAAATAAAATTTTTGATGCTTCTCTTTATAGTCAAGCAAGCAATTCCAATATTCTTCAAGTAAGTATAAATTTTCTAAGTGTTAAGTTATAAGTGTTAATCATTGCACCAGAATCCCACACCCGTAAGTAGCAGAGGCTCTAAATTTATAGACATCATTTCTTTTATCCCGACCCCCATTTTCTGTGCATTTCTGAAAGTTAGTTTTCATGACAATTTGGTGGTATAGGTATAGGGTATAGCCCAAGAAGCTACGGCAGTAAATTAGTAAGCAAATGATTCAGTGGCAATAGTTAGGCAGATCATACGACATACATCATACATTTTAACACCCCCTCCCCCCCAACACACATACACCCAAACACAAATCATCTCCAGGCTATTCATATTCCCAAATAAAGTATCTTACTTGTGTATTATTCAAATTAGGAGAGAGGTGGATACACCCACTAAAATACTATTTATGAATTAGGAAGAACTAAATGATCATAGCTTTCTGTTTGGTCACTGGCAAAAAGCAACAATGAAAAGAATGATGTAATCTGTTTCCTGTTACTGGTACTAAGGAGCTAAGTAACTTACAGTATCAATATTGCCATTATTGGCAGAGTGGGAGGGGATTTCTAGTTAAGCAGAACCCCAAAGATTCATGAATACAACTGGCCTTTTTTTAAAGACATACTCATTTTGTGTTCCAAGTAGATGATTATGTATTAATTCACTTTGGAGCAGTTTTTGGACAAATCTAGGAAACTGAATGGAGAATGTAATACAATTCCAACTATAATCCAAAGAATTGTTCTATGTGGTGATTTGGTACAATGTAACTAGCGTGCGAATGATATAATACAAGCCTCAAGTAAGATACTGAAATCCTTCCCATTCTTCTGGCAAAGAAAATAATAAACAGCTGTCATGAGCATCCTCTCAGCCTACGTGTGGCTATCAGGTTTGCTGATATGTTTACCTTAGATAAACCTCTCAATTACTTTAGCTATTACCTTCTGGCAGGAGGAGTGGGTGGCACTTCTTTATTTTTTTAATTTCAAATTACTTCTGTCCATTTTGCTACCAACTCTCCCTTCTGAAAACCCAGCTTTCTTAATTAATTCCTTACAATCCTGAACCTAATTAAAATTTTCATGTATCCAAAGCTATTTTTATACATTTTTGTGAGAAAAGAGCACTGATTCTGAATTCGTAGAACTATACCTGGTTGAAAATCTGGTAGCATTTCAGCAATTTTTTATAATCCCTGCCAAGTCCAGCTACTACAGTGAATGAACTGCTTTAGGAATATAAAATGTGTAACTCAAAATTTTAAATATGCCTAAGATGAAAAAAAAATTTCAGCTGAAAAGTATTTTGAGGAAAAGAATAAATAGACACTAAAATTTCTACCCACGTTGGGGGGGGGATAAAATATTATTTTAAAAAATTTTAAAAAGAATTAATGACATGTAAAAAACTAATCATGATGAAGCTGAGAAAGAGCCAGCCTCAGACCAGGGAAGATATTTGTTGAAGTCCTACCTTTCAACACATAGCAACGTGACTGCAGGCAAGTTTTTTAGCCTCTCAGGATTCTAGGTAATTTCCTGAGATGCTAAAGTGCAGAGAAGATACTGATCTGCACATTGGTAGAGGAAGTCTCCTTATCCATGAGTTCCCTACCCCAATGAAATAACAGGTTTGTTTTTTTTTAAACCCAAACAAAGAAAAACTCGGCCGGATTATAAAAACTTGTGTTCAGAAAAAGAGACACAAATCAGGTCATCCTTCACGAGTTAATTCAAGGGAAGAGGGGTATTCTAAGAACTAAGGAAGGCAGTAGCATTTACTGTCATCTGGGAAGGGAAGGGGAAAAAGTATAAGAAATGAAATTAAGCTGAACTAAAAGGCATTTGGGTAAGACAAAAGAAAGGCTCACTAGCATGACCATACACAAAGAATACAATGCTAAATTACTTCCATCCCTGTATACCATTAGCCTCTACTTTATGTACAGCTCAGCCAGGAGAATAATAGATTTAGTGCTGGAAAAAACCTTAGAAACCATTTAATCTAATCCCCTTATTTCAAAAGATGAAGAACTGATGCCCAGAGAAGTTATGAGACTTGCCCAAGGTCACATTAAGTATTAAGAAGCAAAGCCATGATATAAACCCAGGTCCCCTGATATCAAGTCCAGTGTTCTCATGAACCCGTCAAAAGAACCCACAAAATCATTTTAAATTCTTAGCATAGAGCTGTGGATCCAGAATCTTAAAATATTCAAACCAAAGAAAATAGTAAATGCCTGGAGAAAAGAAAAACATATGGCCAAGAATTTGCTTTTTTTTTTTTTTAAAGAGAACAAGTATGTACTGAATAATTAAAATAGATTTCATTTTTCACATTATGCAAATATATTTTTCTATTTATAAGGATTATCCTCATTACTACATTTACTATGTGCATTGTAAAAAAGGTTTGGGTGTTGGTGCACACGTGCCCACGTGTTTGCATGTTTTAATAAAAATATATAATTACTCTATCGAGATGTTCCAAACCTTGTGGAAAACTGATTTAGAACTTTTTTTTTAAAATGTCTCTTATATTGTTCTCATAAATGGTACTTTTTAAAGACAAGGCCTTCAAGATTTTAGTGAGACCATGCTATTTTTTTTTTAACAGTTCCTTTGAAAACACAAGGTTCTACTCTCCACTCAGCTAAATATACAAGTTGTTCTGTTTTATGGGGTGTGTGTGTGTGTGTGTGTGTGTGTGTGTGTGTGTGTGTGTGTGCACACCTGTGCATAATAGAGCCACAGTATTTTCTCAGCCCTCCATTTTCTCCTTTGTGGCTGGGATGCAATCAAGAGCTGTTCCCTGGACCACAAGCTGTGCTTCACTCCCTACTGTGATGAGCATAAATAGGCTAGCATACTCACAGGGAACCCCAGCCCTCTCCTTCAATGACTGCCAAGTACACTTTCTTCCTCTCCTCAGAAAAGTCTTAGGGGTATTGCCTTCCTGAAAGGGAAATGCCGAACCACACAGCTGTGTTAATTTCAATGCACTCTAGGTTAAACCAGCAGAAAACTTTGCATCTCATTTTCATTTACAATAGCAGAGAAAGGTTTCCTATGGAGCTCTAGGAGAAAACAGGGTGGAAATTCACTTCAGCCAGAGGAACAAAGGTGCTGATTAATTAATGATTATACAAAAATGGCTTTAAGTGACCAGCATGGTGGAGTGGTCTGAGTGCTAGATTTGGAGTGGGAAGAGACCTAGGGAGGACTCCTTTGTCTAAAGCTTCCTTGCTGTGTGACCTTATTATTAAGCCTCTGTAAGTCTCAATTTCCTCTTTAAAAAGAAGATAATAATGCTTTTGTACTTACCTCACAGCGTTGTTGTGAGGGTCAGATAAGTAATAAATATACAAGTGCTTTGCAATATCATATATATGTATATATACACACACATATATATATAACACTGCAATATCAACAAATAAGACATTTTCCATCATTATTTGACTTAAAGCTACATAAATAGAAACTGATCTGTTATGCTTATATGAAGAGTCATACACAAAAATATATCTTTATTGAGCCTTGACTGGAAAGAGAAGTCAACAAAAATATCTCCTGAATACACCCATAAACACATCCTCCAGCATTTATTTATTTATTTGTTTTTTTTTTAAGGCAAGTATATTCTCTTCTGCCTTCCTAAACCATCATCATAGCATCAGGAAATTTTAGCGCTGGAAGGTACTCAGAAGTCAACCCAGTAGATGAGGTTATCTGTACAAATGCTTTAGTCCTAACCTATTACAATAACATCAGAGATATTTTGGTTATAATGCTCTCTATGCAGAAGGCAAAGGTAGATGTTACCATGAATGACTTTACTCTCATGGTCCTGTTTAAAAGAGTATGTAGTTTAACATCCTTCTCAGTGTGGGTAATTGTAGAACAACTGCAGAATTTTGTAGTTGATAGGGGCCTTAGAGATCATCTAAAGATTAAAAACCAAAATCTTTATTTCATTGATGGCAAAACTGAAACTCTAGCATGGCTTGCTTTACTAAGAAGATGAAGCAGAACTGGACAGTTGAACAAACAAACAAACAAAAACTCCAAGAAATTTCCCATAAAAAAGCATTTTTTTTTGTTTTTACCTCTGAACAAATTATCCAAGTCAATATCTTCTTTTCCTTTGATTTTCAGACACTTTGCCTGCTGTACAAGTCTGGGCAAAGAACAGAAATAAAATCTAGGTTCATTATCCTGTGAGGTGGGAATAAATCATGGTAGCAGCATGAATCTAAATAAACACCACAGGGTAAACAGTAGTGAATTAGAAGATATTTTGCTGCATTAATTTTTTTTCTTGAATTTTTTTTTCCCCAGGCCAAGATAAAGGTTTTATTCAGGGACTAGGCTGAAATGTTGAGAAGCTTGTATTGTCACAGGTAAAAGTCACTTAAAATTTGGGAACTATGTTCTTTAGAACCTAAGAAGAGCTGTTTGGGTAAGAACCAGTTGCTACTAATGGCTTTAGAATCTGTTGCTAAAAAGATGATTATAAACATGGCGCTAGAACAACTAAACAACGTGGGCTTCAGATAAGTTACTGAATCACAGGGCATTTGTTTACTTTTGCAGCATTGCAGAATCTTGCAGGCTCTAATTTTGCAACTCTGATCATGGAATATTGTTACCACTTGGCTTAGCACACTTTAAAAGATTTAAAGTATAAGAAAAAATATACAAGGTAGTTAAATGTGTAGCATTGTTTCTAAGCAGGCAGGAAGCTGACCCATTTTAATTGATTTGCATGTTGCAGTTGAGTAACAAAATCATAAATTTATTTTCCTTATGTTACAACACTATAAAACTATTTAATCCTCTCCTCCCCCTCGCCCCCAACCCCTGCAGTCTCATTTTATTCTTAGAAAATCATAGAATTTTAGATTGGGTCCTCAGAGACCACTTAGCCCAACCAGCCCTTAGTAAGTCTCCAACAAATGGTCATCTAGCCATTGCTTTAAAACCTCCAATGATGGGGAACTCACCACCTCCAGGTGTAACACATAATATTTCTGCAGAGCTCTTACTTATTAGGAAAATTTTGTTTCTTATATTAAACTTAAATTTAAGCCTCTATATTTTCTACCCATCGTTCCTGGCTTATCCTATAGGGTGAAGAAGGACAACTCCAATTCTTTTTCCACATGATAGCGCTTCAAATATTTGAACATAGCTATCATGTTTCCCTTTACATCTTCTCTTTTTCAGGCTGGGCACCCCCATTTCCTTCGCCCATTCCTCATATAATCTTGAATCACCATCCTAACTGCCCTGTTCTGGAGGCTTTCCAGCTTATAAATGATCTTCTTAAAATGAGGCAACCAGAACTGAATTTATTATTGCAATCAGATAATTATAAATATGGTACTAGAACAACTAGGAAATGAGAACTTCAGTTAAGTTGCTCAATGTCAGGGAACTTACTAACTTTTGTTAATGTGTTCCAGATATCATCTGACCAGGGCAAAGTACAGTGGGACCATCAGCTCCCAAGTTCTCAAGGCAACTTTTTGTGCCAACTAAGGTTATCTCAGTTTTGTAAAGGAGGAAAACTGAGGAAAAGGTGAGATTAAAACACTCACTGAACAGTTCAGGGAGAGGTATTTTAGAGAACGTGCAAAACTTTTAAAAAATTTAAGGAGGTATTATACATAACTATGGATAAGTTTTATATGTAGATATCTATTTGTGTAAAAAAAAACTATATATTATAGAACACACAAAGCCTATGGGTTTAGCATCTATTGTAGATATTTTTCTTTGCAAATAAGTTACTGAAAACATTTTTTCTAATAAAATTCATATTTGGCACCTTCATGATGGGGCAGTTCTATATATCTATTACAAACTGAATGTAATCACAATAAAACATCAGGCATATTTTATGTACTTATTGTAATGCAGGATAAAACCATAAGAAGAATGATAAAATTGAAATGTAGGTATGGTTAATATTTTATAAAGAGAAAGACAGCATAGCATATTAGAAAAGATCTGAAATCAGGAGAGACCTCAGTATGGAACCCACCTCTGACACTTGCTAGCAAAATGACAATGCGCAAATCACTTAACTTTTCTGATCCGTAGCTTCCTCATCTATAAAAATGGAGAGAATAACACCTGTGACTCCTATCTCAAAGGGCTGTAGTGAGTATCAAGAAGGAAGCAGGTATGAATCATGGTTCTATAATTTACTATCTCTGTGACCTCAGATAAATCACTTAACCTCCCTGGGCTCCATGTTCCTTAGCTATTAAATGAGGGGGTTATATAAAATGGTCTCTAAAGCTCCTTCCAGCTCTAAACCTATTTAAAAAGCTCTATCTTTCTTTCTTTCTATCCATATACACACATATATCAGCTATCATATTTTAGAAATAATTTTTCAGGATTAAGAAATAAAAACGTAATTTGTTGTTACAAGGAATAGTTCTCTGGTAGGAGGGAAGGAAAGGGATACAGGAAGAAATCTCAGTGATGTAAAAATAAAAGACAGCAATAAAAATCTATTAAAAAGAAATGAAAAAGACTAGAAGCTTACACAGAAGCCTTCCATACCTGTAAACATAAGAGCGGCAGTTTCTCAATTCACCCTGTGTGAATAAAAAGACCCCTAAATAAAATGAGAGGAGGAGAGAAAAGGAAGAGCATCCAAAGAACCTCAAAAGAGAATAGCTTTTTAGATAAGGAGAAGGAAATAACAACTGAGTCAATAAGCAGCAGGAGGGGAAAATAACCAACTCCAACATGATGAACAAATACTATGGATAAAAAGATTCACAAGAAAAGATACCAGAAGGGGGAAAAAAGACAGATTAACTTCCACAATGACCCAAGAAGTAGAAACTTTGAATAAAGGAATGGAATCAATGAGAAATCAAATCCTCAGGCTGGAAGGCCAATTTGCTGCAGAAGCCAAGTTTTAGCAAAGCAAGAGCACAGGACGATGTGACTGGAGGGAAGGGAGGTGGTGGTGGGGGAGACATCTTACAAGCAAAGATGACAGAGTGAGAAGATCTATCAGAGAATTTATCTAAAAATCAGGAGATCATCTAGGAAAAAAACATGAAGAAAAAGAATTTAACCAAGATATTTTCAAGAAACTGCTTTAAAAAAGTCTTAGAATTAGTAAGATCAGTAGACATGATGCAAGTCTATTGGATTCACTGGGCACCCTCAAAGAGAAACATCAGATTCAACTCATCTGGGTAAAGAATCATTGAATTCTAGAGCTACACGGACAAAAAGAAATAGTCTTAACAGTGGCTAAGGAGAAACCCTCACCTATCCAAGGTAATCCAATTCAAATTTCACTGGCTCATTATCTATCATGATAGAGAGAGAAAAAGACTGTTATATGACAGCAAAACAAGAGTTGGGGGGGTGTTATGACCTGGAATTATTTCAAAGAAAGAGTAGCGGAAATATCATGAATATTTTTAAGAGTAAACAAAAATTCATTGGGTCGGCTATAATTTGTGGCAATATCAAGTCATGAGAGAGGAAGGGAATTAGCGTATGCATCACTGAAATTCATTATGTACACTATTGTAGACTGTAGCATTTATAATTGATTTAACTGGATAGTGGTTGATATGTGTAATAAGTGAGAAGCAGAATGTATTGTGTAGATGAACAAGAGGGTTTAAAATATACTTAGCACTTATCACATACATTCAGCTGCTGTACTTAACAATATTCAAATATTCAACATGGGGAAGAGGAAATGAGTAATCTTAAAAGGGATACTATTACCTACTGGAGGTGAAAAGAAAGAGAAAGGGTCAATACTTTAAAAACCAAGAAAAGAAAACAATCTATAGAGTTAATGGGATTAGTCAGTTCAGGATTAGAACTGTATTTTATTGAATTACACTCCTTTGCAATGAAAGTGGTAATTTGAAAGTACTTAAAGGAAAATTCGGGATAACTGAGTTAATCTCGAAAATTGGGATGTGTTGGGGATGAATGCATGGATGTGTTTGTTAAAAAAAAAAAAAAGAATTAGAAGGGTGTTGAAAGCTGGGTCTACTATCTCACATAATCCCTGCTACTGAGGAAGGCCAGGCAGGTAGAGGGCATGAATTCAGATGTTCTAAGATAAGTAGGGCTAAGCTGATGGGGTGTCCTCACTAAGTCTGGCACCAATATGGGAAGCCCCAAGAGCAGGGGGCCCTTAGGTTGCCTAAGAAAGGGCAAAATGGTTCGGCCTGGAAAAGGGGCAGGCCAAATCTGTACTGATGAGCAATGGGGTTGGCCCATGACTGGCTACTGCACTTCCAACCTGGGGCAGATAAAGAGAGCAAGTCTTTTAACAAAAAGTTGAGCTGATGGTTGTAGGTGGATTCCACCCTCTGCATGAAGCCTAGGTGGCACAAAGTTGATATAGCAATTGACCTAGAGTTTGGAAAATCTGAATTCAAATTTGGCCACAGACTCTTCCTCAATGGGATAACCCCAGCCAAATCCCTTAACTTGTCTGCCTCAGTTTCCTTATTAGTAAAGTCAGAATAGTGATAAAACCTACCTCCCAGTATTGGTGTGAGGATCAAATAAGATATTTATAAAGCATTTGTCACAGTGCCTGGTACACAGGAGGTGCTTAATCAATGCTTGTTTTCTTTCTTCCTTCCTCGCTCAATTCTTCTTAAACTTAGTGCCTTCCCTCTGAGATTATACCAAATTTATCCGATGTATATTTGTTTGTATATAGTAGTTTGCAAGTTGTCTCCCTCATTAGACTGTGAAGTCTTGCCTTTCTTTGTATCCCCTGTACTTAGCACAGTGCTTGGCACCTGGTAAGTGCTTAAAAATTCTAGCTGACTGACTGGGTGTTACAGCAAGTATCTCTGTGTATCAGCAAAAGGCCTATTAGAATTGAGTACAACCATATGATTTCAAAGTAAATGGATGAAATACCTATAAAAAGCAAATGATTACAGAATGGAAAGGAGGATAAGCTGCAACAAGTCTGTACTTTACCACAGGTGAGTATATGCCATGCTTATGACAGAAAGACCACTGGGGATTCCAAATGAGAGGCTGGAAAATAGGTTATTGTGCATCAGCAGCGTCTAGAAAATGAGGGCTGCAATCCTCCTTCTGGATAGTTCATTTCAAACCAGAAACCAAAGAGAGAACAGTGGCAACTCAATCATTAGTAAATGTACCACTGACAGAGAAAGTACATGACTTAAAGATATGTACACCTAATAGCCCTAATAACTAAAATTTTAAGTTTAAGGATTAGTTAAATTGCAAAAGGATCTAGACAGAAAACAGGAATGGTGGGTGATTTCAACATGACACTTTCAGTATATAATAAATTAAACTGAAACATAAATAAGTTATGTAATTAAATAGTATACTAGAAAAATAATTTGATAAATATGTGGAACTAAGTGAGTTTACTAAGACAATTTATTTTAATTTAAATAAGCAAGGGGCATTTAGAAAAACTGATCAAAATTTAGGGTATAAAGACCTTATGAATAAATGCAGAAAATGCATATATTTAAATACTACTTCTATAGAATATTAATTAATATAATAATAAAAAAGGGAAATGTGATAAAACTTAGGCTTTACGATGGCTTATTTAGAAAACCCAAGAGAATCAACAATGAAAAAAACATTAACTGAACTATAATTATAAATTTGGAGTTGGAAGCGACCTTAGTGATTACTGAATCCAACTGTCCATTTTACAGATGAGGGCCAAATGGTTGAAGTGATGTGTCCAAGTTTACACAACTAACAGGGAATATATATTCAATTATAGAATACTTTTTGTGAAATAATTTATAAAAAATGAAAAAAAAGATATTCAGTGTTTATTGCTAAGTTGAGGTAAGTTTAACAATATTTCTGAAAATAAATCTTTAGATTGAATGCTTTACCAATCATAATACTAATAACATAATTTATAGAATGAGAACAAAATTTAAGTCCAAGTATAAAAGGTAAAGAATACTCAGACATAATGAAAAAAAAAAGAAGCAAGGCTTATATTTCCAGATTTAAATTATATTAAATAGTAGTAACTATCAAAATTATTGAGTTATGAATAAAAAATAGATCAGAGGCATAGGTTAGAATAGATAATAATGGTTAAGAACCAATTGCATACAAGAACCTATTGTTTGATAAACTGTTCCATAAATTTCAGACATATTCTCTTATTTGAGCCTCACAAAAACTTTCTGAGGCAAGTAGGAGAATCTGTATTACTCCTAATTCTATAAAGGAAGAAAGTGAAGCTCAGAGTCATAGTCACATAGTCATGCAGTTACTAAGAGTTGGAGAAAGGGTTAATAGTCATATAGTTAAAAGAGTTGGAGAAAGGATCTTGTTTATCACTTTTTAAAAAATCAGTTATTTTCCCTCATAGAACCCTCTGTTGTATTAAAGAAAAAGAGTTAAGAAAAAATTGACTAAGGGACTGTGTCTGAGAGCATATGCAAAGACTGGTCATTGTATTAAATCTGACTAAGATGTTTTTAAAAGTTACCTTTATTCACATTATTCTAGTCATCATTCATATAGTTCTGTTGGCTCTGCTGTCTTCATCAAGTTTTATTTCATGTAAATCTTCTGATATTTCTCTCAATTCTTCATATCTGTCATTTCTTACAGTATTTTAATATAGCATTATATTAATGTCACACTTTCTTCATCTCTCTCCTAATCAACCACTATCAAATTTGTTCCTGGTTTGTTTCTTTGTTCATTTTTCTATTAAAGAAGTAACAAGTTTTCTCAACCTGCATCCTGTCCCTAGAATGCATCCTTCCCACATTTTTGACTACTGAAATCCTCCACACATCTTTAAAGCTTACTTTAAAGCTTACTGTCACCCTCCTCTGAAGCCAAGGCATCTGACCTTTTTTTGTGTCACAGGACAGTACGCTAAAGCTTATGGGATCAAGAATGTTTTTAATGTGCAAAATAAAATACAAAGAAAAGCAATTATTTTGAAGTATAAATATATTTTCATATATATATATGTATATGTATATCTATATCTATATCTATATATATATCTTTATGAAAAGTTCAGAAACTCTAAGAAGGTCTTTCCAAGACTTCTCATGCCCTTTTATTTCATAGTATTCTTTCCCTCACCACCTACTTAGAAGTCAAACAATTTTTACAAATAGGGATTTGCAACATCCATACAGTTATCAATAAAGAATACTATACTATAAATCCAGTCTGTCTCTGATGGTGAAATCAGTCATTTGTCATCAAGGGTCACTGCCAAACTCTGTCATCAATTTCATTCAACAAATTTTATTAAGTTCCTATTATGTACAAAGGGGTAGGGGGGTAGGAAGAAAGGAAGGAAAGAATTGTGATTGTATAAAATAAAATACACAGAATTACAAAAGAAACTGATTATATTCTAATACAATGATCAAAATATTTTTTTTAAAAAAAAGTTCAGAGATGCCAAGTTAAGAACTCCTGCTTTAAAAGATCTATGATTTCATTAAGGTGGATATTGCCATCATTGAAGCACATTACAACTCTTTGGATAGAAGGTCTTCACAGTTACTAACATGTCCATGAGAATCATTGCCTGGTAGCTGACCTTGCAGTGATAAACCTCCAAACTCAGCCAGGCAGGTCATAAGACAACAGACATATACAAGCCCTGTATCTGAAAATCTTCACCTGCCATATCTTGGGCTCTAGAGGCACAGTCTTTCAAAATCCAACATCTCTTGCTATTTCATAATGAGGTACTCAGCATGACACGTGTGTGTGTGTGTGTGTGTGTGTCTGTATATGTCCTTTACTGGCTAGAGCCTGGAACCAAGGAAGATACTCAGAAATTTACAGATTTATATACTTGCAAAAGAATTTTAAAATATTTCCTGAAAATCAGAGCAAGAAGAAAAGCTGCTTAAAACTTACAAAAAATAAAATATTATCAGATATATCTGATATGTATTACAATTTAATAAACCTCTTAACAAAATGATATGCTTAAACCAGATAACAGTATCCATGACTTTTTCTTTTTCTTGTCTATTAACTTCTTAATATAAAGTATCCTTAAGAATATAGATAACAAATCAGTAACTCATTCTAAGTTACCAATTTTGTTTCCATGATTATAAAGTTGTGTCTATGTCTGTATTTATAAATACTTCAATATTTCAAGGTTCTGTAATTTTGACAGTGTGGTATTCTCTGCTTAAGTAGACACTTCAACCCCATATAACCTAGTAGACAGTATTCAAGAGTTTCCTGTACATATAGTCAGTCACCAGGCTTGAACTTGAATCTTGTCCTGTTCCACAGAATGTTCCAGAACTTGTGCTCTTTTACCTACCATAGCTTTTGATAACCAAGATCAACATCCAATTGAACCCATACACCTTGTCCCCCCATTAATTTAATTACTTCAAATAGTTCATAATTTATTTACCTTCCACATTGGGGATAAGTACATTGTAAATAGGTAGGTAAAGGGATAGAAAGCCAAAAAGAGGACAGATAGATGGAGAGGGGAATAGATATAATTATTATATCTAACATTTACATAGTACCTACTATGTGCTAAGCACTGTACTAAATCCTTTATAAATATTATTTTATTTTATTCTCATAACAAGCCTGGGATATAGATTAGATAACAGATGCTATTATTATCCCCACTTTACAGAGGACGAAACTGAGATTAAACCAAGGGTAAATGATTTGCCCAGGGTCAAACAGCCAGATTGGGTCTTTGATGGGTGATCAGAATATTTTTTTTTTAATATAATTTTCTATGACTAAAAAACACTCCCTATTAAGAGTATGAAAACACTAAATTAAAGGTTGTTTTAGAATTCATGGCTCTATGACTCCAATCCTAAAAATTAAATTGAAGCAACATTTACTAGTCATTGACTTTGTGTATAAGGAGTTGCATATTCACACAGATCAATGACATATTCTTTTTTTTTTTTTTGCTTTATGGTGAGGAAATTGGGGTTAAGTGACTTGCTCAGGGTCACATAGCTAGCAAGTGTCAAGTGTTTGAGGCTGGATATGAACTCAGGTCCTCCTGACTCCCAAGGCCAGAGCTCTATCCGCTGTGCCACCTAGCCGCCCCTAACGAAATATTGCAGAAAGGGAACTTTCACTGGTAGTTTGGAGTTCCAGTTGCATCTGACTTTCTTTCTTTCTTTCTTTCTTTTTTTTTTTAAGGCAACTGAGGTTAAGTGACTTGCCCAGGGTCACACAGCTAGTAAGTGTTTGAGGCAACATTTGAACTCAGGTCCTCCCGACTCCAGGGCTGGTGCTCTATCCACTGCACCACCTAGCTGCAAGCGGGAGAAGGACCGCCACCCTTCCTCCACACACATAAACATGACATATGGGAAAGAAGAATAAATAGAGGCCCAGGTAAAGCACTGTGAGAAATCTAAGAAGAGAGAGATCATTTTTACTGAGGGAAGAGGGTAGACAATTTCAGGGAACAGCTTTATCAAAGTGGTTGCATCTGAGGTGGGGCTTGAAAGAAGGAAGGAATTTTAAAGGATGCAAATGAGGAGAAAACATACTAAGAATGGAGAGAAGAGGAGAGATTAGAATGAAGGATACTCCAGTGTGGCTGGATCAGACAAGAAGCTGCGGTCAGATGGTAGAAATCATCAAATGCTAGAATTGGGAGGTAATACTTTATTCAATACATATCGTAGAGCAGTTGGAGGTTTTTAGTCAGAACAGTGATATAATCAGTTAGGAAGACTACTCAAATAGGTGAAAAACTGATTGGAGAGGGAAGAGGCTGGAAACAAGAAAACTCATTAGGAGGGTAGTCTAAGGAAAGAGAAAAAGGATCCTGAATTATGGATTCCAGTACAAGTAGAAAGCAGGTAAAAGAGGGAAGAGATAGAAATCATAGGGCTTGTAAATAGAGTGGATGAATGGGGCCAGGGAGAGTGAAAAGTCACAGATGACTTCGAACCTGGTTGCCCTGTTTGGATACTCTATAGATTATCAATGTACTTCTTAAGGCATGGTGCCCACAATCAAACACAACATTCCACAGGAGGTCTGATGAAAGCAGAGAACATTGGGACTCTCATCTAACTATTCCTGGAAGTTCTGCCCCACTTAATGAAGTTATTCTGTTCCCCTTGGTGTAATGAGTGAGATCAGTATTAATCATGAGTATGTATCATAGTACTGAAAAAATAGTTCCTAGGATAGGACTTCAACGAATGAAGATATCAACTTCCCTTTAGAAAAGGAGATACAATGTCCAGAACTATGACATTTTCTGACTTGTGAAGAATGAAGACAGAAAACAGAAGGATTTGGGTTTGTTTTGTTTTGTTTTTGCTCAATAACATTTGCCTACTAATGTTTATTCTGGATGAATCACGAGATTTTACCCAAAAAAAATGTATTAGACGTTATTTAAACCATATGTACATTTTGCCTCAGTTTAAAAATGTTTCCTAAGTGTTGTGAAGTAGTTAACCTTAGGTTATAGTGACAAAGAGAAACAGTAAGCAAGATAATCCAAAGCCAGAGAACAATGAAAAAAAGGACTACTGAAATCTGTTTTGAGTGTGCACTGTATCACCTTTGGCAGCTTTGCCTGTCTATTTATGTAAGGTTCAGGTTGTTTAAAATATATTTATATTATCCAATACTTGCTATCCGGCTGTATGAGAGACAGCCCAGAAGCAAGCCCCAGGGCAGTGGGGGAGTCAACCTAGGGCTGGAACTTTTTCCTGGATAAACCACAAAATGAGTAAGGGAAAGCTGCCTGGATTATACTGCCAGCATTGTAATATGGCATTATATTTAGAACTTTAGGTCAGGTATGGCTGAATAATAGTTGAGGATGCTATGTCTTTTTTAGTGGTATAGAATCATAGAATCTCATTATTAAAAGGAACTTCCATGATCATCAAGGTCAGGGATGCTAATCCTTTGTTGCATCAGGGACCTCCTGAATAACTGAAGAAAAAGTTAAATTTCACTTAGAGGTTAGTAAAAACATCTATTTTTTTTTCCTCATTCAACTTCACAGAACCCTTGAAATTGATCCACGGAACCTCTTGGGGTTCACTGATGGCAGTTTAAGTTCAACCTCAACCCTTAACTTAATCAAGAATACCCTTTATCTGGGGCAGTTAGGTGACGTAGTAGACAGAGCACTGGCCCTGGAGTTAGGAAGACCTGAGTTAACAATCTGGCTTCAGATACTTACTAGCTGCATGACCCTGGGCAAGTCACTTAATCCCAATTACCTTAAAAAAAAAAATCCTCTATCTAACTTCAAAGGCAAAACCAGAATGGACATGTGAACTAAAATGGAATTTAACCCAGCCAACCAGAGAGTGTTTAGCTCCTCTATGCTAACTCTATGTATTGGAAGTTAGGACACCTGGGTTCTACCGTAATGTTGGCCCTACCACTAATTGGTAGGTGTGACCATGTGCAGATCACCTAAGAATTCTGGACCTCTATTTTCTCATCCATAAAGGAAAAGATTGAACCAGATAACCAGTAGAATTCCTTTTCATTCCTTAGGTTTTATGACTTATGAGCACCATAGTGGACCAACACTTTCTTCAGGTAAGGGTAGAGATGTTCTGGAGTGAGAAGGCCTTTTTCAGTCTCTGGCCAAGAGTCAATACACTTATTGTTGTTGTCAAGTCTTTTTTCAGTTCTGTCCAACTCTTCGTGACAGTATTTGTTTTTTTTTGGTTTTTTTTTGCTGTTGTTGTTGTTGTTTGCTGTTTTGTTTTTTTCTGGCAAAGATACTGGGGTAGTTTGCCATTCCCTTCCCTAGTTCATTTTATGGAAGATGAAACTGAGGCAAACAGTGTTAAGTGACTTGTCCAGAGTCACATAGCTAGTAAGTGTCCGAGGCCAGATTTGAACTCAGGAAGATAAGTCTTCCTGATTCCATGCCCAGCACTCTATCCACTGTGCCACCTAGCTGCCCCTAAGCCAATATAATACTAGCCCCTAATTGCTTCAGGGTTTCTGTAGGCATCTGAATTAGTCTTCAGTTAACAGAGAATTCAATTCAGTCACCACGTGATTCAGTTAGTTCAGCAACCCCCAAGTCATCCAAATCCAATAAACAGGTACTAAATTCCTGAGATTTGTATGTGCACAAGGCAGAGGATGAACATAGACAGGCTTGATATAATTTCCTAGTTTCTTCAAGTCAAGATTTTTACAAGGGCTTTCTTATTACCCTATTTTTACTTTCAATAGCAACAATAGCTGCTCTCATTGTAGGACCAATGTGCTTCACGCTCAGAAACACAGGGGGCTGAATGGCTATTTTCACTACATTTGTCCTGCTGAGATCTTATGAGAAGATACACTTTCTACTCCAAGGCCAACAGATGTGGCACAAAAAGTATAGTGAACAGGCTGTTGGATATAGAATAAGAAACTCCAGAATTCAAATCCAACCTCTGAAACCTGCTAGTCAGCCAAAGAGCAAGTTACTCATTCTCAGTTTCTTCATTGTTAAAATGAAGAAAACAATATTTGTAGGTTATATCTCCTAAAAGGTCATTGTGGGTCTCAAACAAGATGAATGCCTGAAAAACACTTGGTAAACCTTAAAGAGCTATGTAAATATTAATTATTAGTGTGCTGTTAATTAATTAAAAGTATTGACTGAGTGCCTACTATGTGTTCAGAAATGTGAGCATACAAAATACTATAAGGCATAGAGCTGTCCCCCAAGAACTGAAAGACTGGTTTTGCAAACAAGAGATACAAGCAGAAAATAATGAGTAAAAAGACAGGAAAAAATAAGGTTGTGTGGCACACAAAGAGCTTAAAAGGAATCAGAAAAAGACAGATTGGCATGAGCTGTTCATCCAGGAAAAATTAAAAGGCACAAGATGTAAAGGCTCCGTAAGATAAAGATGAGGGGAAATGAAAAGAAAGTTGGGGAGAAAAGCCTCAGGAAAGGTACAGAAATGAGCCTGGTTTGGGAGGTAGGGGCTGGGGTATGGACAGTGAGATGACTGGCCTGAAAAGAGCTAGAAAGACGAGGAAATAAAGTTGATTAATTAATGAACCAACTACACACAGACATAGTTTGGTACGTGGAACAACAAACTTATGTCCTTAGAATTCTGAAAATCAATCTTATTGTTGCTAATTTGGGAAATGAAAACAAGCTGGGTTGGCCTATGGCAGTGCAATTTATTACGAAGATTGTTAAGGAACTTTTCCACTATACCATTATCTCTAATTACCACAGTTCTGTTGTAGCCATTTTTATGACCAGTGTATGCCTAGAGAAGTATATAAGATTTATAAAAGAGTACGTTACATGCAAACTGAGAAAACACAGTGACCTTCAATCATTATTAGCACTGAGTGAACTGGAGAGACTTCTGGGTTTTTGACAGGAATGTCAGTCCTCTCACTCACAGAAATGAGGAAATGCTGATTTTGAAGCAGCGGATGATAAGATCATAAATTTGAAGTTAGAAAGGACCTTAGGGGTCCTCTAGACCAACTCTTCTCATATTCAGATAAGGAAACTGAGGTTTGTTCTTTTCTATAAGGAATTACGATTCCTTAAGCAATAATTCCATATGGAATTATGATTCCATAAAATGCATGACTTTTTTTGTAACTTGTTGACTGACTTGCCCAAAGTCCACAGGGAGTAAATTAATCAGGATTCAAACCTAGGTCCCCTGATTAAACCCAGAACTATTTATAATGCACTGTGCTACTGAGTGGGACTGCCTCAGAAAATTATGAAAAGCAGAAAGGAAAATGAGTTACAAAATGATTGTCATGAAACACGATTAAATCGGGACATTTATAGATGAAATTGGAAAAAGAACAACAAATCGATGGACTATTGGATATTTGTCAATATTTCTATCTTGATTTAAAGGCCGCTAAGAGGTGAAGTAGATAGAATGTTGAGCCTGGAGTCAGGAAGACCTGAGTTGAAATATGACCTCAGACACTTACTTCACTGTGTGACCCTGGGCAAGTCATTTAACCTGTTTGCTCAACAGTAAAATGGGGATAATAACAGCACCTACTTAGCAGGGTTGTTGTAAAGATCATATGAGATATTTGTAAAGTGCTTAGCACAATGCCTGGTACATAGTAGATGTTATATAAATGCTCATTTCCTTCCCTTTTCCCACTGTTCTCATCATCAGTCAGTCAGCAAACATTTGTTAACCACTTACTGTGTGCCAGACACTGTGTTAAGTTTTGGGATTACAAAGAAAGGCACAAACAGCCTTCCTACCTTCAAGGAGTTCAGTTTAATAGAGGATACAACATGTAAATAATTATGCACATATAAGCTATATACAGTGTAAACTGAAGGCAGTCTCAGAAGGAAGGCATTACTCTGGGGGTAAGTGAGGACGAAAAGCAGGGGGACACCTGGAGAAGACTCCTCCAAAAGGTGAGATTTTTAACTGAATCCCATCAGAGAAGCCAGGAGGCAGAGATAAGGAGGTAGAACATTCCAGGTATGGGGGATGGCCAGAGCGGAGACATGGTGGACTCTTTGTAGGGCATGGAGAGAGATGACATGGTGAGACTTATGATTGGGGAAGAACACTGGCAACTGAATGGAATGTGAATAAGAGCTAATTAATCCTTTCCTACCAGGCCTTCCTACTGGTCCTCACACATGACATTCCATCTCTGAAGTCCAGAGTGTCACGTGTGACGATCAGTAGGAAGGCCTGCTCAGTGGTACCGTAGTGTGTATGGAAATAAGTAGAATATAAAAAGACTATAGAAAGGTAGGGGAACGTCTGCCTATGAATGACTTTAAATGGCGAAGAGAAGAGTTTATATTTGCAGGTAACACAGAGCCACTGGAGTTTACTGAATAGGGTGGTAAGATGGTCAGACCAGTGTTCTGGGAAAAATCACTGGCAAGTGGATGGAGTGTGGGTAGGAGTGGGGAGAGACTTGAGGCAGGGACAACAATTAGAAGGCAATGTATTCAAATCATGGCCTAAGAAATTAAAAATTGGGGCAGCTACATGGCACAGTAGATAGAACATCGGCCCTGAAGTCAGGAGGACCTGAGTTCAAATCGGGCTTCAGATCAAACACTTGACACTTACTAGCTGTGTGACCCTGAGGAAGTTACTTAACACCAATTGTCTTAAAAAAAAAATTAAAAATTAAGTGACAAATCTAAAAGGGGAAAAAAGAAAAGTTTGCTTTTCTGTGACAAAAATTGATACTTAATTGGAACTTACTTAATTATTCTCTTCTAGTAGTCCAGACAGGGCAGCTAGGTGGCAAAGTGGATAGAGTGCTGGGCCTGAAGTCAGGAAGACTCACCTTCCTAAGTTCAAATCTGGCCCTAAAAACTAATTACCTGTGTGACTCAGGGCAAGCCACTTAATCCGGTTTGCCTCAGCTTCCTCATCTATAAAATGAGTTGGAGAAGGAAATGGCAAAGCATTCAAGTAGCCTTGCCAAGAATCAGTAAGAGGGCCTGGAAGTGTGTGAGTGGAGAGAAGGATGTACAAAAAACATGTTGTAAAAGTAGAAATGATGAGAACTGACAATAAACTGGATACGTAGGGTAAGTGTGAGAAAGGAGTTGAAGATGACACCATACCTGAGTAAGCTGGAAGATGATAGCACCCCAGTCAGAGTAAGAGGAAATTTGGGAAGAGGGGAGGGTTTGGACAAGGAGTTCAGTTTTAGACATGGGGAGTTTGAGATGCCTTTAAGACATTCAATTCAACATGCCCCAGATAGTTAGTGATGCAGTCCTGGAGCTAAGCTTATATATATATATATATATGTATGTATGTATGTATAAGAACTGGGAATCATCTGTATAGAAATGATAATTGAATCCATGGGAATTGATGAGATCAGCCAGGCAAAGAGTATAGAGAGAGAAGAGAAGAAGGCCCAGGACACAGCCTTGGGGAATACCCATGTTTAGAGATGATAAATAAGGACCAGTCAGCTGCCTCAAAAAAAGGAGGGAGGGGCACTAGAAGACACAACAGAAAGAGCACTGGTCCCAGAGTCAGGAGGACCCGAGTTCAATTCCAGCTTCAGACCCTTAGTAGCTGTGTGACCATTGGCAACGTAAGAGGAGAACCAGGAAAGAACAGGATCACAAAATCCTGAAGAGATTACCCAAGAACAGATGATGATTTACAGGCTGTCTACCCTTCCACCCTGCCCTCCCCAAAAAGGATGAGAATAATGAGAAAGGAAAGCAGTCCCTTCTTAGCAATAACTAGCTAAAAGACTTTTTAAAAAGGTCTTCTAAATTCTGTGGATGTCAGTTTTCTCATCTGCAAAATGGATCTATAAAATTAATGGGTTTTGGGGGGGGGGCTAGGCAGTGGGGTTAAGTGACTTGCCCAGGGTCATACAGCTAGTGTTACGTGTCTGAAGCCAAATTTGAACTCAGGTCCTCCTGAATCCAGGGCAGGTGCTCTACGCACTGCGCCACCTAGCTGCCCCCAAATTAATGGTTCTTAATAAAATTTAATCTATTAATTGTTCTCCCTCCTAAAAGTCATAAAATCATAAAACTGCAAATCATCTTAACATAGGGAAAACAGAAACATTATAAACACAGCAACAACTGTCATTGTAATTGTATCAGCTCTATTAAGGAATAGGCATATTATGTGTACAGGTAATCATTTTTAAGGTAACAACTTCTAAATGGCTTTGGTGTAGCACATTTTAATATTACTTGAAATGTCACCCTACATAAAGAAAATTAGAAAACTCACTATTTAGGGAATCAAATATTACATTAGCGACTAACCTTAAGCATTTTGTAATAAGGTCCCTAGATATAAAGGCTAGTTAATATTTAATATTAGAGAGCTTCTCCACAAAAGACAGAGTATAATTCAACAAGTATTTATAAGAGCAAAGGTATTGAATACCAACTAATGTGAATGTGAAAAGAAATGAAAAATTAGTATCATGTACCCTTTTCCTTCCCTCATCACTTTTCAGTTTCCTTTTGAGCTGTCTTCTCCCACTATATTGTAGGCTCTTAAGAGGGCATGGACTTTCTTCCTTCCTCTCTCCTTCTCCTCTTCTTTTTCCTCTCCTCTCCTTTCCTCTCCTCCCTTCCTCATATTTGTATCACCAGCATTTAGCACAGTGTCTGGTATTTAGTAGGTGCTTAGACTGACTCACTGAATGTTCTGAGCTACTTCTTAGGGAAAAAAAATGAATGAAAAGTAAATTTTGCATTTTTGATTTCAGTAATAATAAGATCTGATTATTTAAATTAGATTAATTCATGTTTGATTAAGAAATTATAAAAGACCTATCTAGTGTGTTTGGTCAGATAGCTGTCTCCGTTATAATTTTCATGAGTTCAATGCCACAAAAAAGCATTTAAAAAGTTGTCAAGAAGCATTTGTTCCAGGCACTGTGCTAAGTACCAGTGATAACAAACCAAAGAATGTTATCTTGTTAACTTTTAGAAGAGCACAGATGGTATCCTAACAATCATTATAAATTTTTTAGAAGTTACAAATACCTGCTCTCCTTCCATTTCAACTAGGAAGATTTTTGGCTTTGGGCAAAGATAAGCTACTGGACAACCCTTATTTGCCAGAGATATGAATAATTATGGCGAGATGAGGGTGACTGAGATTGGCGATGACCCCTCATAAAATCTAAACTTAAATGAGTAAAATAAGGTAAAGACCCCTAATAATAATATATGTGTATCCAGGTCAGGAAGCTTGTAAATAGCCCAGATAAATATACTCAAATTGTTGATAACTACAAATTGTTCTAGGATCTGAAATGAACAAAACAAGATGTACTAACAGGATACTTGAAGGAGGGGAAGGCAGGTGAAAACTATGTAATGATTGTATAATTTCCACTGCTGTTGCTGGGGTAGTTTTGTCGTGTTTAGATTGTACCCTATGAAGCCCAGCCAATGGCATAAGAGGTAGGGGGCTAGGGAGGGGCTGTGGTTAGAAACTATAAAAATGCTTGCATGGCTGACACCACCTGCAGTCTTGCATCGAACCGCCTTTCCGTGTGAGTCGCCCTTTCTCGAGATAGAGATCGAAATAAAATCCTTTCTACTTTCTACCTGGAGAAGCCTCTGAATTAATTTGGATAAGGGTTATCGCTGTCCCACACAAGAGGAAGGTCACGTTCTTTTCTCCTTTCATATTCTCCTTATCTAAAGTTCTTCTTTCAGTTTCCTTTCTTCTACTTTTGTTTCTTTCTTTCTTCAAACTAGACAGGAGGAGTAAAAAGCTAGGTGTGAGCAGAAATGAGGTCTGCTACTGTTATCTCTTCAGTGATGTACAAATATATGAGAAAAGAGGAAGAGGAAGTGAGGTGGGAGGAATCACTCAACTTGCAACAGCTTTGGCCCTGAAATCTGAAAAGAAAGGCAGACAGAAAGGTTGCAAGGATGCCTGTAAAACTTTTCAGAAGGGTTGCATATAGTCTTTAGGAAATGTAAGGAATAGATATTAATAGAAGAAGATGGCACTTGATTTTATATTCAACTACTAATTTAAAAAATGCATTATTTTCACTATTTTATCTATATTTTGTTCATTCAAAAATGTTTTGATGCAAAAGCTTTCTGAAATTATAAACACAGGAAAGAAACTTATGATAGAAACAAGTAAGAATATATTAAAACAATACAAGGAAAATGGTGTGAATTCCTGAGAGAAGTTCAAAAGAGGAAAGAGAACAACTGCACTTGATGAAGAAAAATATATTTTGAGGACAGAACATGACATAGGTATCCAAAGCATTTTCTTTCTTTCTTCTTTTTTTCCTCTAATAAAGTTCAAGATCTGAATTTGTTAAGTCAAGTGAAACTCGGGGCTCTGAGAATGAATATCTAGAATACCTGGAAGGAAAAGAGACATTCCCTGCAATTTTATTCTGAAAGAATATGTAGCATAATATAATAAAAAGAGCAAATGGAAGCAATGGTCTTCATGACTCTAGAAACAGGAGCTCAGGAATGTTCATCAGAAAATGAGAGAAAAGGACCTGCCCGGATTAGGAAAGAAAGACAATGCTAGAGACAAGTGTGCTTTCAAGGACTTCAAGTTGTAAATAATGTGGGTGTGAAAAAATCACTAGAGAACAACTAGACCCTGTGAAGTTTCAACAAGAGAAGTGGGTGTAGAACAAACAAAATCCAAGAGAAGGTTATAAAAATAGAGAAACATGTGCACACACAAGAAATAGACCATGTAACATGAAAAAAGGAGAAAAGCCAGGCCTCAGGATCATCCAAGCAAACACAAGCCACTCTACAATTATGAGATGTGACGTCAATGCTAAATAACCTCAGCATAAAGGATGAACAAACACTTCTAAGAAATTTGGGTGTAGAAATCTATTTATGTGTTCATTAACTGCTCGATTCAACTTCTCCCACAATATATAAGCTGCTCCTCAGGGATAATCTACATATTTGGAGAAGCTACATTAAATACACCTCCTAGGGCTGAAATGGAAAGTTGCCATAGGCAGCTGCTGGTGCTCCAGGCCCTGAGTCAGGAAGACATGAGTTTAAGTCCAACCTCAGATACTTTTGAGGAATGACTCTGGGCAAGTCACTTAACCTGTCTGCCTCGGTTTCCTCAATAATAAATGGGAATGATATAGTACCTACCTCCCTGGATTGCTGTGAGGATCAAATGAGATAATAATTGTAAGGCGCTTGGCGCAATGCCTGGAACATATTAGCCATTTTAAAAATGGTTATTCCCTTCCCCAATACAGTAGAATGAAAGAGTTCATGATTTGTAGTTATTTAAAACTGGAAATTAACAGGGTACCTACTGATCGGGAAATGTCCGAACAAAATGGGATAATTAACATATTGGAATATTATTATGCTGTAAGAAATGACACTTCTGAGGGCTTCAGAGAAACACAGGAATATCTTGTATGAATGATGCAGAGTAAAGTAAGCAAAAACAGGAAAACAATGAATGCAAACAAAAAGAAGACTAACCCTGAAACAAATGCAGTGTAATTACAATGACCAATCTTAGCTCATTGAGAAGAGACGAAAAATTGTGCCCTCCTCCTTTCTTTGGTGTGATGGGGAGCTAAGGGTGTTGTTGCATAAGCTGTCAAAGATGAACACTGTGTTTGCTGGTTTGCTGAACTGGTTTTTCTTTGTTAAAGGGCTCTTCTTGGTTACAAGGCTCACAGATTGGGTGGGTAGAGTATAGCTGGAAGGACCCTCCAGTTCCTACACATATATGTCAGTGGTAATGCAAGAATACTGTGAATTTAGGTTGGGGTATTATCCCTCTCACCAGCATCAGATGATACTATAATTCTAGGTTAAACAAGAGAGTTTCTATTTTGTTAGAGAGAACTAGAGATTTAGGTCAAAGGGAAGAGTATTAGACTCAAAGTCAGGTTGCCCAAGTTCTAGTTCAAGCTAACCAAAAGATGGTGGTGATCACACTGATGATGATTATAGCCCTAACTGCCAGTCCTAACAATCTTGAGCAAGCCAGTTCATGAATTAATCTTTAGGCCCTCAGTTTTCTCATCTATAAATTGGAAATGTTGACCTAGTTGAAATCACTTGAAGGTTGTTTTCAGTTCTAAAATTTTACTATTCTATGATTATGAGATTGCTGGATTTGGGGGCTAGGAGCCTGCATTCAAATGGGGTTCTATACAGCCCTGAAGTCAGGAGGACCTGAGTTCAAATCTGGCCTCAGACCAAACACCTGACACGTACTAGCTGTGTGACCTTGGGCAAGTCACTTAACCCTGACCACCTCACCAAAAAACAAACAAACAAAAAAAAAAAACAAATGGGGTTCTATAACTTAAATGCTAACTATATAACCTTTAGCAAATTGCTTAAATTTCCTGGGGTCAAATGAGTTTCCTCATTGTAAAATGAGAATATTAGTCTAGATGACCTCCAAGATCCCTAGCTCTAAAGTCAATGATTCTGTGGTTACTTTCTACCACTCAACTTCTACCTGGAATTTGATTGTGCCTTAACTTTTTGTTTTATCTACTCCTAGTGGTTATTTTATTGTTTGCCTGTTCTGTCACTGTACCCTTCAATTTATCTGCTATTTATTGATCCATCCATTCACTAATAAATGAGAGAAAATATGGTATACTGAACAGAGGGACTGGTCAGGAAGATCTGTATTCACAATCTGCCCTTGAAACATATTAGAAATGGACAAGTCACAGTCTGTCAGTGACCCCAAGAAACTCAGACTATAAATCACAGAGAAGTTATCAATCTACATTGGTGAATTAAGTTTCTACACTGGTTGTTCTCTACACCAAGGAAATCATAAGTCTAAACACACATATGAAATTATTACTTATACTAATTCACATTTATATAGAACTTTAAGATGGACAAATTGCTTTCATCTCAACAACTCAGTAAGGCCAAGTATCATTAAACCACTTTACAAATAAGGACACAGGCTTAGATTAGTGGCTTGCCATGGTCACACAGCTAATAAGTATGAGAGCTGGGATCTGAACAAAAATTTCTTGAGTCCAAACCCAACATTCCTTCTGCTATATCAAAATGCATCTCTGCAGTTATATTATGTGATTTTTTATTTATGATTCTCAGCATGGAACCTTGAGAGCTCTTTGTACAAAATATTCTATAGCAATCTTTTGAGTGGATAAAAAAATGTTCTGAACAGTTATGAGTATGTTTCCATCATTCTACTGAGTAACTATACATAAGTATAAATTGAAAGCTGACTCTTCTCTGGATGAATTATAGGTTGACACTCAGAAAAATAAGCAACAAGGAAATAAAATTCCAAGAATGAAAGATAGTAGGAACCATTATTATTATTAAAATATTTGTAAAGTAGATGTTTGCACTGTTTAGGAAGAAGAAAAAAAGAAAATCAAAGTCTAGTAAATGGGAAAGAAATCTAGGCAAAACTAATCAAAGAAACAAACACTATAACTGAGTAAAAATAAAAGATTGATGACAGTAATATATAATTGTTCTTGGGGGCAGAGTTAGAGATGTTATGAGGAAACCAAAAGACCTAGTTATACAGAAGAAAGTATGCTTTCTCATTGCTTAATTGAACCCTCAACACCGACAGAAATATGAACAATTTTTGAAGACGATGTAATAGTCAAATGTTTTCAAAGGAAGAAAAAGACTTGGTTGGGAATTAAGCCCCAGTGAAAGTAACAATTTTATGAGCTATGAAAGAAGGATTAGAGTGAAAAACCAAGTGAAAAGTATGTAAGGAACTGTCAACCTCAAATGATCTGAAAATGAAAAATCACTTTTCATGCTCTTACATTCTAAGTAGTATTCACAAAAAAAAGCTTCTTACCTGAGTTTACTGTTGAACTTCTCATGTTTTCCATTGAAGTTCACACTACAAAGACCTTTCAATTTTGAATGTGAAGAGTCAGCCACGAAATTTGCCTGTGTTTCTCTTCCCAAACAATGATGAAGCATTGCCTCCTTTTTCAAGTTTATGTCTGAATAGGGGCAGCCATAAGCACTGTTTTGTATTAAAAAAAAAAAAGGAAAAAAAAAAACACCCAATTGTTAGTATGTAGTGATAAACCAGCAATCCACTGTGGCAAAAATAGATTTAGAGCAGCATTTAAAAATGAGAAGATACATCCTGCTTGCACCAAATGCATTGAATCTGTTTTTCCTTATCTGAAAACTCCTTTGTTTGATAAAATGTCAGATTCCAGATGTATAGATAGTGGTCAGCTGAAACAGTTTTTTGGAATATTTAAGTTTTCATAAACATAACATAAGGAAATGTTTTCCATATGGTGATATAATGCATTTGTAACATAAAAGTTGATATCCCAGATGATGTCAGTCCATGAGTTGGATGGATTTTATTAGGTAAAACATATGTCATGAAATAAAGCCTATGGACAACTGGACAATCTTATCACTATAAACCCTTACAATATAATTTATTTTTATATCAATAATCTGAGAATGCCATTTTGCTTTAAAAAAAATAAATGAAAAGGTCTGGTTTTTTGAAATGCTTGCTTAGTTTAAATGACCTTGCTTGATTTCATCAGTACAGGCATTCCCTGCTTAGAGGCAGTTAGGTGGTACAGTGGATATAGTGAGGATCTTAAGATCAGGAAGGTCTGCGTTCAAATTTCATATCACATACCTCCTAGATGCGTGACCCTGGGCAAATCGCTTAACCTCCCTGGCTCAGTTTACCCATCTATAAGATGGAGATAACAATGCCCACCTCACAAGGCTGTTGTAAAGATCAAATGAAATAACAATATGTAAAAAATGCTTTGCAAACTTTAATCAATATTGTTGTTCTATTCATGTAGATCACAATTCCTTTTTCCCTTAGCAAATAGCCTTCATTGTTGGCTGAATGTGAAAAAAAATTGTAGCCCGATGACCCACCATCTGGTGATAAGCCTTTCCCAATCTAGCTAGTTTTGAACTCAGGAGGGAGATCTATTGCCTGTTTCTAGGACCATGACTGAATCCTTTCCACCTTCGGAAAACATTCCAGAGCTTGTGCTCTGTTGGTCTCCAAAAACCCAAGTAAAGATGAAGAAATCTCACTTAAGCTGATGAAGAATTCTGGTTGACACTCCAAGTACCACAGAATCACACATATCTGGCTGGCTTTTATGACAAGGTTTTTCCAGAGACAAGGACTAGATATCTGGTTCCCCAAAAAGTCTTGTATGGGTTTGATTAATACCATTAGATATCAAAGTACATATCCCAAATCAGAATGCAGAGTCTTTCAAGTTGTCTGGTGCAGTGAATTAGTAGTTACCAAAAAATGTCATTTCTGTATCTAGAATTTCCAGTTGATAATATCGAATCAGGTGATTTGGTTTTGGATTCCCATCTTTCCACTCTCTTTGCTACTCTTTCCTCTAGGTGCTAGTTAGTTACTATTCACTCACCTTCCACCAAAGAGACATCTGTGAAAGGTCTGCAACCAACTATTATCACTGAAAGCTAGGACCTTATTACCAATCTATAACCGAAGTAGACATTTCCTAGTGGGAATGAGATGCTTTCAAGCTGACCCAATATTAACTGCTGCACCAGTTAATGAACATTTATTCGATGCTTGAGGAATAACCTTTTTACCTATACCAACTGGTTCATTTGTTATTTATTCATGTACTCAAAAATTATATGCAAGGCATTCTGGAAGACACAAAAAAGATTCGGGGTGCTCATACAATTTAGTAGGAGATTTGTCAATCATATTCGGGAAAAAAAAGGAGTGAAAGTACCCTTAGTTAGAACCTCTTGGGATATCTTTATCATTTTTTTTAAATTTAGCTTGATATAAAGATTTTTTTCCTCATTATGTGTTTCTCTTTTAACTTACCTGCATTATGTTTCTACAAAAACTAAAATGTATGCAATCAAAATTGTCTATTTTATCTACCATAAATCTTTCTATTCCTTATTTGATCATAAACTCTTCTCTTATCCATATAGATCCAAATGATGATTTCTTCCTTGTTCCTCTCACTTCTTTATGGCTATAAACTTTTATAGTCATGTATCCATTTAGATCTTACCTTGATATATGGTGTGAGGTATCTGATCTAAACTTAACTTCTGTCAGATTATTTTCCCAGTTTCCCCAGAAGTTTTGTCAACTAATTGACTTCTTGTTGTGGTTGTTATTTGGGAAGTCTGGATCTGTAATTTTTTTTGGTATAGGGAATTCGTGAAAAAGAAAATTCCTCCACCAATACAGATCAGCAACTATTCTATAATTCACAGTCTTAGAGAGTTGCCCAGGGTAGTGTTAGGTATTTTGGTTATTTAAGTAACTTAAATTACTTAATGTGAAGTAACTTGGACAGGTTCACACAGCCAGAATGCATGTGAGGCAGGATGTGAACCCAGACTGTTCTCATGCCGAGACCAACTCTCAATTCTCAATGCCATCCTGTCTTCGTTGAAATACAACCACTGAAATATTGACAGTGGACCTAAGCAGCTCAGTAGTTAAGGCCTGGCTGACAGTATCATCAAGCAGAAGAAGATACAGGGTCAAGAATTAGCAAAAGAAAAGTCATCCTTTGGAAGTCATTAATGGTTTAGTTATAACAGTTTATATCTTTCCTCAACAGGAAAAAGTTGAAGGAAGATAGAAAAGCAAACACAGAGGTAGATATTCTCTTGGTAATGATAACATCTCTTATCCTCCTTACATCAATCACAAGGGTTTCATTTAACTACAGAATGAGAGTTTTCAATAAGAAATAGAAAATGGGGGAAATAAGCACCTACTATGTACCAGGCACTATGCTGATCACTTTACAAATATTTCACTTGATCCTTACATCAACCATGGGAGATAAGTGCCACAATTAGTGCCATTTTACAGTTGAAGAAACTGAAGCAGCATCTGGAGTGGATATGCCCAGGGTCACACAGCTAGTAAGCAGCTGAGGCGAAATTTGAACTCAGATCCTCCTGACCTGCTCAGTGTTCTATCCACTGTGCCTCCTAGCTGTATCATAGAGCACAAGGATGGCCAAAAGAAGGGTGGAATTTTTTAAAATATTTTTATTCTGGTAGAGAGTTCCCAAAAAAGCATAAAACTTAATACTTTTGTTGGAAAGACTTAACAGTCTAACATAACTTTCTGTTACAAGATTTTTATTACCACTATTTGTTTGAAATTTTCTTTTTTTCCCCTTAATTTCATCACATCACTCCCACTTGAATCACTCTGTGTAACACTAAAGCTTTCTCCTCTGAAATTTTAATTCCCTTGCATTTACTATATACCCTTGCTTGCCGCTGTTTCAAATTACATTTTATTTCCTTTAATCTGTACTATATATCAATCCCTCCAATCATTTAATTGCACTCATTCATTTGTTCCAAAATCCCTCCAGCTAGACTTTATCTCTTGGCAAAGAGGTATACACAATGTAACATCAATTCGCCTCACTAGGGTAGAATATTCTCTGAATTCCGTGAGGCAAGTATTCTGAGGACACATCCTCAAATCACAAAGATGGGCGTAAAACTTGAAGTTCAATTTAACATTTTTAAAAGATAAAGGCAAAAACTGCATATGAAGAGAAGATATTAGAAAAGAAACTTTCTAAGGAAATCTTAACATAAAAACAAAAATTCATAAGATTGTTGATTTAGAACTGAAAGGGACCTTAAGAGGTCATCAAATTCAACTTGTTTCATTTTATAGATGAAGAAACTGAGTCTGAGAAGTTAAGTGATTTGCCCAGGGTCACACACTGATAAGTGTCTGAGGTAGGATTTGAACACATGAATTCCTTACTCCAAGCCAAGCACTCTGTCAACTGCCACCTTCTGTTGACGTTGTTATTGTTTAGTCATTTTCAGTCATGTCTGACTTTGTGACCCCTTTTTGGAGTTTTCTTGGCAAATTGCCATTTCCTTCTCTAGCTCATTTTACAAATGAGAAAACAGAGGCGAAGAAGGTTAAGTGACTTGCCCGGTGCCCAGACACTAGCAGGTATCTAAGACCACATTTGAACTCAGGTCTTCCTGATTCTAAGCCCATTACTCTATGCACTGCACAACCTAGCTGCACCGAATGCCACCTAGGTAGTGATAAAAACTTTAAAGATGAAAATAAAATTGTAAACATTTTAAAGCACACATTCTTTAAACAAGGTAAATTACAAAAATCTAGAGTCCCCCCATTTTATCAAATATTTTTGTGTTGTTTTACTTTTTGAAAACGAAAACATAAATGTAAAGTACTTTGCAAAACTTAAAAGTGTTATGTAATATTAGCTAGTATTACTCTATTATGTGTTTATGTTACTCATCTGTATTAAATTTAATTTTATTGATAAATCTGATTGACAACAATTTTTAGTACTAAGGAAATTAATGCAATAACATTTTCATACATGCCAAGTCCCAGCTAAGGAAGGTAAAAAATTATGGAGGACAATCCCCAATAAACAAGTAGTCAAAGGATATCAATAAGCAGTCCTCAAAAAAGGAAATGCTAACTATGAACAACCAACTGTATAACAGAATACTCCAAGTCATTAATACTAGGTTTGACTTCACATCAATCAGAGTGGCAAAGATAATAAACGACCAAAATGGTAAATGGTAGAGGAGCTATGAGAAGATAGGCACATTAAAGTCATGATACCATATATATCCTTTGAATCAGTGACACCATTATGCCAAGGTCAGACAGAAGGAAAGGTTCCATATATGCAAAACAGTTATAACAGTACTTTTATGGTAGCAAAAACAAAAAAAACAAAAAACAAAACAAAACTAGAAACAAGGCAGATGATCATTCACTGATGAATAGCTGGATAAATTTAGGTATATGAATTAATGGAAAATTATTATGCCATAAGAAATGATGGACAAGAATAACTCAGGGAACCTTGGGAAAATTTAAAAACTTTATGCAGACAAACTAATCAAAATCAAATGAACATTACATACAACAATAATAACACAAAGGAAAATAATCATAAAAGATGATAGCACTGTTATTACTATAATAACCAATCATATCTCCAAAGGAAATATATTGAAATATACGTTCCTCCTCTTGGCAAACAAGATGGTGGACTATAGGTGCAGAATGAGGTATATATTAACATCAGTTTAAATATACTTTGCATTACAGAAAGGGTCTCTTGCAGAGAAGATGGGTGAAATACTGATTATATAAAAAATAAAATACCAACAAAACATTCTGAAAAGATTTGGGGTATCTCATTATCGTCTTAGGAAAAAAAAAAGAAAGAACAAGGTACCTAGAAAAACACCTGAAGACTGAGAAAGGTTCCCATTGCTGACCCAGGCATCTGTTACATAACTGGAATCTGGCTATTTCTATTTGCAGGGAAAGAAGCAAGGGAGGGAAAGGAATAAATAAGAATTAGTTCTATAACCACATGCACAGCAATTAGACTGCTTGTGTCTAAGGAATGAAAGGCTCCTAAAAAATGGAAACAAACTGCTAGAAAGGCTTTCTGATGCCAAGATGGCCTGACTATCTTCAAAGAGATTTGGACAGAAGATAAGAATTATGGTATCATCAAATCTGAGAACAAAATCGGGGTAATGTTAAGAAGCAATAAGAATTAAAGATGGATGATAGGGGTACCAAAGTACACCTTATCCTTTCTTTACTCTCTTGCCCCCCAGTGGGGAACTAGTGACTTTGAGGCCACATGTGGCCTTCTAGGTCCCTGGGTACGGTCTTTTGACTGAGTCCAAGTTTTACAGAACAAATTTTTTTATTAAGGCGATTTGTTCTGTGAAGTTTGGATTCAGTCAAAAGGATGCACTTGAGGACTTAGAGGGCGGCCACTTGTGGCCTTGAAGGTGCAGGTTTCCCACCCCTGAGTCTTGCCATATATGTGTATCTATTGAAAACCTGTCATTTAATACTTATCTGCTTTGATAAAGAGTTCTCCATTTTTAAGGAAGAAAGGGATAATGAGCAACTCACACTGGGCAAGTTACTCCGCATCAGTGGGCCTCAATTTCTTCAGATGCAAAATGGAGTGGTTGGGTGATATGATCTCTAAAACCACTTGCAGATTATGTTTTTAAAGAAAAGTTCATTAATCTCTTTCAAAATATTCCACCTTTGACATTGTACACAGTAATAACAACATTGTACAATGATCAATTATGATTGACTTAACTCTTCTCAGCAATATAATGATCTAAGACAATTCCAAAAGACTTATGATGAAAAATGCTGTCCACATCCAGAGAAAGAAATGATGGAGTCTGAATGCAGATGGAAGAATAATATTTTCACTTTCTTTGTTTTTTTGTGTGTATTTTTTTCCTTTTGTTTTTTTTCTTCTTTCACAACATGAATAACGTGGAAATGTTTTACATGATTGCACATGTATAACCTATATCAGATTGCTTGCTGTCGGGGAGAAGTGGGGTAGGGAGAAAAATTTGGAACTCAAAAATCTTATAAAAATAAATGTTAAAAAAAATAAAGAGATAGTTTTACAAAGCAAAACAAAAATTCCACCTCTGACTGACTGGACAAGGAAGATGCTATAGAGATAATACTATTCAAATTTTAGCAGGTCTGTAGTTAAAGAAGAAACAAACAGCCTTTAGAGTACTGAATTGCAGATTTAACTCCACAGCACAAAGAGCTGACGATTTCAGAAATGGTACACTGAGAAGTAGGGTAGACTCCATAAGAATTATACACATCAAAAACTAGAGATATATTTCGTTTAGTGTTCTCTTTTAAAACAGAAATAATCGTGTGTGTGTGTGTGTGTGTGTGGTGGTGGTGGTGGTGGTGGTGGTGGTGGTGCTAGTTAGGGCTAACCTTCCAGCTATTTAAACTTTAGTATCTATTCAGGATAATCAACGCAATTTTCTCTTAGAACTTCACATTTCATCTTGTTAAAGGCCTTCATTTTCACACTGGTAGCATCATAAGTGAAATTGGAACCCAGGTCCTTTGACTCCAAAGGCAATGTTCTCTCCCCTATACTATAATGAAACTATCAGAGACAATGACAGTGTAATGCAGAGGAAAGTGACCTGAGTTTGAATGTCTGAAACTCTGAGACTTTCTCTCCGGATCACTGTGGCATCTGAGCCATTACCACAGAACCCTCAGAAAAATGAAGGAGTACACTCAAATTCTCCTGCCTTACATTTTCTTAACTTCTAAATCCATTTTGCTTATAACAAAATCAAACTCTTCTATTTACTCTTCGACGCAATGCTGAAAAAAATTAACGTCCTAAAAGCAAGAAAAACAGTAAAATTAAAAACATTTTCTCAAGTGGTGTGGAAGGAACCCTACAGTTACAGCACGAATATGAAAACTTACATGAAAAGTATTGCTTATATTGGATGGGATGGAACCAGCTCTGGAAAGACATCTGTCAGAACTCCTACAGGAATTTTGTCAGTAAAATCTCCTTGGAAGGCTGAAACACACTGGTGTGACTCTTAAGAACTGGGTCTGTGGGCTAAGATGGCGGAGGGAAAGCAGTGACTGTCATGAGCTCTCTCCCAAAGCCCTCCAAATACCTAAAAAAAGTGACTCTAAACAAATTCTAAAGCAGCAGTACCCACAAAAAGACAGAGTGAAACAAATTTCCAGCCCAAGACAGCCTGGATGGTTGACTGGAAATGTATATCGCCCCAGGCAGGGAAAGCAGCACAGGTAAGCATGGGCGTGTAGGCCTAGCGACCCTGGAGCAGGCCTCAGAGGACTGAATCTCAGGCAGCTGTGGCGGTTTCCAGACTTCTCAACCCATGAACGCCAAAGACCACTTAGAAGCTCAGTGGGAAAAGTCTGTTACTGCGGTGAGAGAGGAGCTAGGTCTCAGCTACAAGTCCCGGGCCGTGGCTTTTTCCTGAGCTTCCGGCCCACAGACTGAGAGGGAATTGAGTGGCTGAACAGAGGGGGATTGCTGGGATCTCTTTGCCAGTGCTGAGGCAGGAATCTCTTGCTTTAACAGTGCATGGGTCTGGGTCACAGTTCAGAGGGGAGGTCCTGGGGCAAGGAGGAGCACTGGGGTGGTGGAGCTTGTTGTGGCAGTGGAGAGGAAACACCTCGCCCCTTATCGTACCACCTTGGAAGAACTGAAAATTTACAGGTCCCTAGAAGTACCTCTGAAAGCAGCTGTACAAACCCCCGAAGCTTGGGACAGTACACTCTTCACATTGGAAGCAGACTTTTACCTTAACAAAGAGTTTAAAACTCAAGTAATTGGCCGGGATCACGCGTAAGCAGCATAAAAAGAGTCTACTATCTTCCTTTGGTGACAAAGAAGATAAAAACATACAACCACAAGAAGACAACAAAGCCAAAGCTCCTACATCCAAAGCCTCCAAGAAAAATATGACTCAGTCCCAGGCCTTGGAAGAGCTCAAAAGGGATTTTGAGAAGCAAGTAAGAGAAGTAGAGGAAAAACTGAGAGTGATGCAAGAAAATCATGAAAAATAAGTCAACAGCTTGCTAAAGGAGACCCAAAAAAATGCTGAAGAAAATAACACCTTAAAAAATAGCCTAACCCAAATGGCAAAAGAGGTCCAAAAAGCCAATGAGGAGAAGAATGCCCTAAAAAGCAAAATTGGACAAATGGAAAAGCAAGTCCAAAAGATTACTGAAGAAAATACTTCCTTAAAAATTAGAATAGAGCAATTGGAAACTAGTGACTTTATGAGAAATCAAGACACTGTAAAACAAATCCAAAAGAATGAAAAATTACAAAACAATGTGAAATACCTCATTGGAAAAACAACTGACCTGGAAAATAGATCCAGGAGAGAGAATTTAAAAATTATTGGACTATCTGAAAGCCATGATCAAAAAAAGAGCCTAGACAACATCGTTCAAGAAATGATCAAGAAGTGGATAGAGCACCGGCCCTGAAGTCAGGAGGACCTGAGTTCAACTCAAGCCTCAGACCAAACACTTGACATGTTCTAGCTGTGTGACCTTGGGCAAGTCACTTAACCCCAATTGCCTCAACAACAACAACAACAACAACAACAAAAAAGAAATTATCCAGGAAAACTGCCCTGATATTTTAGAACCAGAGGGCAAAATAGAAATTGAAAGAATCCACCCATCTCCTCCTGAAAGAGATCCCCAAAGGAAAACTCCTAGGAATGTTGTAGCCAAATTCCAGAGTTCCCAGGTCAAGGAGAAAATATTACAAGCAGCCAGAAAGAAACAATTCAAGTATTGTGGAAACACAATCAGGATAACACAAGATTTAGCTCCTTCTACATTAAGGGACCACAGGGCATGGAATATAATATTCCGGTGAGCAAAGGAGATTGGATTACAACCAAGAATCACCTACCCAGCAAAACTGAGTATAATCCTGCAGGGGAAAAAATGGTCATTCAGTGAAATAGAGGACTTTCAAGCATTCTTGATGAAAAGACCAGAGTTGAATAGAAAATCTGATTTTCAAATACAAGACTCAAGTGGAACATGAAGAGGTAAACAGGAAAGAGAAAATCATAAGAGACTTATTAAGGCTGAACTGTTTACATTCCTGCATGGAAAGATGATATTTGGAACTCATGAGACCTTTGTCAGTATTAGGGTAGTTGGAGGGGAAAAATTATATGTATGTATATATAGATATAGATAGACAGATAGAGGGCACAGGGTGAGTTGAAAATGAAGGGGTCATATCTGGAGAATAAAATTAAAGGGCAAGAGAGGAATATAGTAGGAGAAGGAAAAAGGGAGCGTTAGAATGGGATAAATTATCCCACAAAAAAAAAAAAAACAGAAAAGGCTCTTACAGTGGAGGGGAAACAGAGGAAGGTGAGATGAGAGGGAATGAGTGAATCTTATTCTCATAGGATTTGACTTAAGGAGGGAATAACATACACACTCATTTGGGTGTGGAAATCTGTCTTACCCTACAGGAAAATAGGGGGGGAAGGGGACAAGAGAGCAGGAGAATGATAGAGAGGAGGGCAGATTGGGAAAGGGAGTAATCAGAAGCTAATACTTCAGAGAGGCACAGGGTCAAAAGAAAGAACAGAATAAATGGGGTGGGCGGGATAGGATTAAGGGAAATAGAGTTAGTTTTTCACAGCATGTCTACTATGGAAGTGTTTTGCATAACTGCACATATATAACCTATATTTAGTTGCTTGCCTTACCAATGAGGGTGGGTGGGGAGGGAGAAAGGGAGAAAATTTAGAACCCAAAGTTTTAAAAACACATGTTTATCGGGCCTCAGACCAAACGCTTAACACTTACTAGCTGTGTGACCCTGGGCAAGTCACTTAACCCCAACTGCCTAAAAAAAAAAAAAGTTTTAAAAAAACAAACAAAAAAAAAACCACGTTTAAAAAAAAATGTTTTCACATGCAACTGGGAAATAAGAAATACAGGAAATGGGGAACAGAAATCCATCCTGCCCTACAGGAAAATTGAAGGGGAAGGGGATAAGAGAAGGAGGGGAGAGATAGAAGGGAAGGCAGACTAGGGGAAGGGGTATTTAGAATGCATGCCATCTTGAGGTGGGGGGAGGGGCAAGATGGGGTGAAAATTTGGAACTCAAAATCTTGTGTAGTAAATGTTGTGAAGTAAATGTTGAAAACAAAAAAACAAAAAAAATAAATAAAAATTACCATAAAAAAAAAGAACTGGGTCTGTGGAACATCAATCATGATCAATGGTTCCTTTAAAGATCAATGACCTCTGTGCAAAGACTGTTTATAGGAAGCTGTCTTTTCTTTTTGCTTTAAAAAAGATGAAACCTCATATACTCCTCACTCTAACTATATCTAATGCATGCTCCACATGGGGTGGACACTCAAAGGAACTCTAGTAGCTATGATCACAAGGATTCTCTTTTTCATGTGTCATCTACAATTCAAGAAGGCAGCGATGTGGATGTCTTTCTCTATGATACGACATATATGTCTCCAGATATGCAAAATGTGAACTAGATAGGAATGATAGAGTGTTAGAGTTGGGAGGGACCTTAGAAATCCTCTGATACAAAAGTGTCTAAACATGTTTTTGTGCCACTGACCCAATGGGCAATTGGGTGATACCTCTGGACCATTTCTCAGAATACTGTCTTTAAAGGGATAAAATAAAATATATAGGATAATGAAGGAAACCAATCATAGTTAAATAAAAATGGAATCTTTTTTTTGCCTTTAAGGTCATGGACATCCCTGAACCCTGATTTAGTCCAATTCCTTCATTTATACAGAAGAAGTAAGCCTCTCTAAAATCACAAAGATAGAGTAGAATGTGAGACCTAGAGCCCAAGTCTGTCTACTCTCTAATCGAGGACTCTTCCTTTAAAAAAACTGGTACTTTTTTATATCATGGTAACTTCATGATACCTGTTTTTCCTTCCTTCCTTCATTCCATTAAAGTTATCCTTGTAGTAAAGGAAGACATAGAAGAAAAAGCAAGTATTCTTTCCACTGCATTAGATGAAAAAAGAAATCCTGAAAGCTTTTCATTCTGATGGATCGCACAGGGAACAGAAGGTCAAATATAATGATATTTGTATCCTTTTATTTTTCCTTCACAAAGCTACCCTTTGTCATTTAATCATTTCAAATAGTATGTAAGCATTCTAATAGTATAAAAGCCAAAGGGAGGATGTCACACTTACTAGGCACGCATTAGGAATGGTCTTTTAAGGATTGTAAAAAAAAAAATGTGTTTTGACTTGTTTTGCCATTGTAATACGTGAATAATGATGGCAGAACAAGGAAAAATCATTAAGAAAATCATACAGGTAAGAAAGCATTTATTATGTACCTACTATGTGCCATGCACTACACTAAGTGCTTTACAAATATTATCTTATTTGGTCCTTACCATAACCTTGGAAGGTAGGTGCTATTATGGTGCTCCATTTTACAGCTGAGGAAACTGAGACAGTCAGAGGTAAAGAGACTTGCCTGGGGTTACACAAGTAGTAAGTATCTGAGGCTCAATTTGACACAGATCTTCCTGAATCCATGCACAGCATTCTTTTCCTGGGCCAACTAGTTGATACAGTCTCTTTCTCCTAAAGTACTTTAATTAATAGTCCCTAGACTCTCCTAATTTGTAAACTACAATAAAGAAATGCATCATCTCAATAAATATGCTAATAGCCTTAAATAATTTCTATCCAACTCCTAATGTACCCCATGAGTCATTGTACAGGAAATACATCTGGCTTGCATAGTTCTGAAATTTCTAACAGCTACTACCTGCATAGTTAACATCCCACAGTCAATTAAACAGATGGAGTGATGATTAGACTGCATTATTGATTCAATGAAAGCTAATAAAACAGCTACGAATATGTGTTTCCACTACAATAGTAACAATTACCTATTTTATAAAATTTTTCTTACAGTTTTATTCTTTGCATATTATGCTTAAGTTGTGGGAACACATCAAAATTTCCTAGGGTTATTTTCCAGAAAGTACCATAAAAGAAATCTAATTATTAAATTGAAAGCACCTGTTTCCATTACATTTCTTTCTGGCAAAGACAATTCTACAATAAAGAAATATCTAGTGTATGTGTGTATATGTATGTATATGTATGTATGTATATAAGTATGCACACAATATTAAATATAGTATAGTATATGTACTACACATAGTATATATAGTATAGTATGTATACTATACTATAAATACACACTAAATATACATATTAAAACTACTTTATATACTTATATACTAAATATATACTTTGTTGTTGTTAAGCCATGTCTGATTCTTTGTGACCCCATGGATCACAGCATTCCAGGCTCATCTCCATTATCTCCATACACACATAAACATATGTATATGTCTATATGTGTATATGTAAATGTATATATATATATACACACACACACACATCTATTTCAAAATATTATATAAGTTTATCTTATAAAATAGTCTGCTGAGAAAATTAGTCACAAGTCATTCTTTAAAGAACAGAACACACAATTGTAAAATTATGTATTTTTGACTAGCCAGAAATACTTCTAAGTTCTGATTCCAGTATTCAATGAAATAATATCAACTCACCGATTCATCTAGCAAATATCAATCAAGTATCTACTATGAACGTGAGGACTAAATGGTGTGATACCTAACGTGAGGACTAAATGGTGTGATACCTGTCTTCAAGGAGCTTTCATTCTAATAGGGGAAATAAAATCTACAAACAACTAGGATATATAGGAGAATATGAAAGAATAATAATAAGGGATGTACCAAGAGATATGATAGAATGGAGGGAAGAAAGATTACTTCTAGTAGTAGCACCAGGGAAAGCTTTATAGGTGAGTTGTTATACCAATTAAGAACTAAAGAATAAGTAAGTTATGACCAATTGGAATGGGAGAAAGACAGAAGAAACAGTATAACCAAAGTCAAAGCTGCTACTAGATACAAGGAACTCTAACCAGTCAGGAGTGCAGGGAGGTGGAGTACCTGGTTAGAGGTGTTCAACTAAGGAGGGTAGAGTATAACAGCATGGTAGGAAGACGGAAGATGACTCTAGTGGCAGAGTGTAACATGGAATATTAGAAGGATGTTCGTCAAGGAATTATTTAGGTGGCACAGAGGACAGAATGCTGGGCTTGGAATTAGGGATACCTGAGTTCAAATTTGGCCTTAGACACTTACTAGCTGTGTGACCCTGGACAAGTCACTTAACCCTGTTTGCCTCAGTTTCCCCATCTGTAAAATGAAGTGAAGAGAAAAAGGCAAACCATTCCAGTTTCTTTGCCAAGAAAACCCCAAAAGGGGTCATGAAGAGTTAGACAAGACTAAAACGACTGAACAACATATTGACACAGTCTGACATTACATACAATGTTTCTCTCACATGGTCTAACCCACTTTGCAAAGAAGCAGGGGTAGGTATCTTCTCTTATCTCTCCTTTAGAGCTAAGCTTTGTCATTGCCATTTCACAGCACTCAGTTTCAATTGTGCTTTTATTTCCATTTACATCACTGTAGTCACTGTGCATCCTGTTTTTCTGGTTCGGCTTACTTCACTTTGCATCAGTTTGTATAAATCATTCCAGGCATCTGTATACATCATATATGTCATTTCTTATAGCAAAGTATTAGTTCATTATATTGATGAATCACAATCTATTAACCCATTCTGCAAATACTGAGCATCTATTTGGATTCCAGTTCTTTGTTACCGCAAAAATCCTTTTACAAATATTTCTGTCTATAAGGACTTTTCTTTTCATCATTGATATCCTTGGGGCATATGGAATGCAGTGGAATCTGCATGTCAAAGGGCAAGGACATTTAAGTCAATTTTTTGACATAATCTCAAACTATTTCCCAGAATGATTCAATCAGTGCACTGCTATCCCAACAGAGCATTAGTGTACCCATCTTTCCATAATCCCAGCAAAACTGACTTTAGTCGTATTTGCCAATTTGTTGAATTTTAAGTGAAACCTCATGCTTCTTTTGATGTGTATTTCTTTTATCTATGACTTGGAGCATTCTTTCATTTATTTGGTAATAATTTGAAAGTCTTCTTTTGAGAATTGTTTGTTGACATCCTTTGACCACTTAGTTATTGAGAAACAGGCTTACATCTTAAATGTTTCGGCTAATTGTCTATATATCGTGGCTATCAGGACCTTTATCAGAGATAGAAAAAAATTTTCCAGTTGATCATTTCCTTTCTTACACTACTTGCATTAATTTCTTCAAGGGAAAAATTTTCAATTTTATATAATTGAAAGTAATTATTTTTCTTTTGAAATCACCTTTATCTTGTATTTGGTTTGCTCCCTAGGAAAGAAGGGAAAGAAACACAAATTTATTAAGTGTTCGCTATATACCAGGTACAGTGATAAGCACTTTACAAATATTATCTCATTTGATTTTCACAACAACTCTAAGAAATAGGTGCTATTATCTCCATTTTATAGAGGGGAGCTAGGTGGTACAGTGGATACAGTGCTGGACCTGGAGTCTTCCTGACTCACCTTGCTGAGTTCAAGTCTGGCCTCAGATATTTACTATCTGTGTGACCCCGGGCAAATCACTTAACCCTGTTTGCCTCAGTTTCCTCATCTGTAAAATGAGCTGGAGAAGGAAATGGCAAACCACTCCAATATCTCTGCTAAGAAAGGACCAAAAGGGGTCAAAAACAATCAGACATTACTGAAAATGGCAGAACAGATGGGGAAACTGAGGCAGATGTAGAGGTTAAGTGATTTAACCAGGGTCACAAGGCTATGAAGTGTCCGAGGTTAGATTTGAACTTAGGTCTTCCTTACTCCACATGATTCAAAAATTAACTTTATTAGTACAAGACAGGGAGACATAGCTGAATAATAGTTTATCCGACTAGGTGTGGGAGTTTTAGTAGGCTGCAAGTCACTATGGGTCAAGAATTCGATAACAATAGCCAAGAAAGCCAATCTGGTCTCAGAGGCAAAGCTTCCAGGAATAAGGAGGCTTTATAAAATCTTATTGCTGGAAGCTTAGCCTACTTAATCTCTCCTCGCCAGAATAATTTGAAATACTGCATACAGTTCTGGCTGCCACATTTTAGGAAGGATAGATGGATATTCCAAAGCTGGGAAGTGTCTAACAAAGGGCAACCAGGATAGGGGGTACACGGCAAAGAAATAAATGCAGGCTTGATAAAAAAACAAACTACATGAAGTAAAACAAACACAACCCCCCCACCAAACCCTGACAGTTACAGCTCGTCCAGTGGCAGGTAGACCATGCTGCCTTGAGATACATCAGGTCCTCCTGTCTATGAGAAGCAATACATTACAATGGAAATGGTGTGAGATTTGAAGTCAGAGGACTTGGGTGCAAATCCTAACTCTGATGTTTCCTGTGGGAGCTCAGGTGAGTCACAAGCACCCTGAGCATCACTTTTTCTCTTTCGTAAAATGAAAACAGGACTAGATGACCTCTAAGGTTCCTTCCGGGTCTAAATCTATGATCTCATGATCCTTTGCTGTGATTCTTCTGGTAAAGGCTACATAACCGCTTGTGTGGGATGTAAAGGTGAATGTCTGTCAGGTACAGGTTGGGATATATGAGGTCCCTCATTCCCTTCTCTCTCAGGCAATGGGGTTAAGTGACTTGCCCAGAGTCACACAGCTAGTGAGTATTATGTGTCTGAGGCCAGATTTGAATTCAGGTCCTCCTGACTCCAGGGCTGGTTCTCTATCCACTGCACCACCTAGCTGCCCCTTTCATTCCCTTCTCAAGCAGTATTTGTTGTTTGATTGTTTCAATCATGTCCAGTTCTTCGTGACCCCATTTGGGGTTGCTTGGCAGAGATACTGGTGTGGTTTGTCATTTCCTTCTTCAGGTCATTTTATAGATGAGGAAATCGAAGCAAACAGAGTTAAATGACTTGCTCAGGGTCATACAACTAGTAAGTGCCTAAGGCAATATTTGAACTCAAGAAGATGAGTCTTCCTGACTCATTCTATGCACAGAGCCCCCTAACTGCTCCCTTCTCTAGCAGACACTATCAGAACTCCAATTTAGAAATCAATTTAGAAGGGTTTTTTCACTCACTCACATCCCACTCATATAATTAAATGTTTTATGAAACAGTGTAGACATGAAATTTGGAATTTATTTTAGGCACTAACTTTTGAATATTCTTCAGTCTTTAGGGGAAAAAAAAACCCTCTTTATTAAGTTCAGACAAGCCATTCTGTATGGTTGACTGCCAATCCAATTTTATATAATAAAATGAGTGAGAAAAACCAGTGGTAGGGTTGTACTGTAATTCTGTGTGTAAGTGTGTATATGCATACCTAGGTGGTAAAGTGGACAGAGCACAGGACTTGTAGTCAGGAAGACCTGAGTTGGAACTCTGCCTCAGAGTTGGTGACTGTGTGAACTTGCAAAGTCACTTAACTGCTCTGTGCTTTAGTTTCCTCAAATGTAGAATAGGAGTAAAAATAATAATAATATCTCAGGGTTGTCATGCGGATCAAGTAAATTTAACATATGTAAAGAACTTTACAAACCTTAAAGTGCTATATAAAAGCTAGACAGTATTCTATAAAGTAATGTTACCATTAAGTTTGTATAGTATTTTAACGTATGTCAAAAATGTCTTATGTACATTATCTCATTTGATATTCACAACAATGCAAAGAGCTAAATAGAACAATTATTATTCCTGTTGAGAAAGGGAGAGAATGGCACCAACAACAGGAATTCTTCATTTCATATTTTTAAATTTGGTGAAACTAAAAATAAGGACACAGCTATTCTGACCCTGACTAAATGAGGATAGATCTTCATTTTCTTCTAAAAAAAAAAATCCCCAAATAGTTACTCTTTGGAATCTTTCTCATGTAATAGATAAAGTTTATAATCTAGTTAACAACTATAGGGAGTCAAATATACATACATTTTAAATTCTTACTATATGAAAAAACAAATTTTATCCCATGACGTTTTGATTCAAAACAAAAATAATTTAGGGAAGAAAACATCTTTAATAAAAAATTAATTTATGTCTAGGATCAGCCTTTCCTCTTAAATACCTGGTTATAATGGCAACACTATTTTACAATGGTATGGGATAAGGAGAGGGGGGATTTTATTTAGCAACTTTTCCTGGAGAGGAAACTCCCTCTACAAAGCACCTCCTTTACTTACAATCTAGAGCACTGAAGGTTTAAACGAATTGCCAGACGTCACACAGCCAGTGGGTGTCTGAGAAAGGCCTCGAACCTAGCCCTTCTCAGCCACAAAACTGGTTCTCTATCCACATCTGCTATGACATGCTGCCTCCAGATATTTGAATAGCACATTCCAATCTTTACAGCAGTTACACAATATGTCCCTTGAAATTTTATAAGCCTACTTATCTCAGGGCCTAATCATCTGTGGGTAGGGTACAGTTTTGTTAGAATGAAGACTGTATGAAGGCCCTATGTTATCATGCCTGAAAGGCATGTTGGAACCAGATCGTATAGAGTTTTTAAATTCTAGGACAAAAAGCCTAGATTTTATCCTGGATCCTGGAGGAAGGACAATCAGTATGGAATGGCAGATAGACAGACTTAGAGTTATTAAGTCCTACATTCAAATTCTGCCTCTCATATTAATCTGTGTGACTTAGAGAGTCACTTACTATTGTCACTGGGAGTCACTTAGGCTTTCTAGGTCTCAAGTTTCCTTACTTGCAAAATGAGGGAATTGAAATTCCTGGCTTCCAAGGTCCCTTCCGGCTCTAAATCTATGAGCCTACGAGTTAAGGTTGTTGAGCAGGGGGCCTGTGTCTTGGGAAGATTGTTTTGGAAACTACGTGATAGATGGGATAGAGAGGGGAGATTGGGGACTGGGAGACCTGCCAAGAGCTTATTACAAAAGTCCAGGTGAAAGGTCAGTTCTCCTCCTTCTTTTCACTTTGCATAAGTTTTCCATAATCCATGTTCCTTGCAACCTTCCCTGATTCCTTAAGTTAAAAGCGTTTCCTACCTTCTCACATTTCCTCATAACATTTTTTGCTGCTATTGCACTCTACATTGTAGGATACTGTTTTATGTATAGCAGGTGGCTTCCTCCCTGCTGGACTATAAGCTCTTTGGGGAAGCCTGCCCTTCCTGTCTGCTCCTATCCACGTCCTCCCATAGGTTCAACACATGACGTCCATCCAAATTGCTGGGTGCCATCCCGGCTTTCTTGACACTGTAGAGCTGTGAGTGGAATAAAAAAGCTTTATTTTCTGTAGCCCAGCACCTAGCACAATGCATTATACACATTTTCTGCTGTTCAATCCTTCAGGCACGTCCGACTCTTTGTGACTCTGTGGACCACAGCACACACCAATAGAGTACATGAGGTTTTCTTGGCAAAGATATTGGATTTCCATTTCCTTCTCCAGTGGATTAAAGCAAACAGAGGTTAAGTGACTTGCCCAGAGTAACATAGCTATTAAATATTTGAGGCCTCATTTGAACTCAGATCTTCCTGACTCTGGGCCCCGTAGCTCTATCCACTGAGTCAAGTAGTTGCATCATTATGGATACATTAGGCCCTTAGTAATTGTTTGTTGAATTGAAATCAATATCCCTAAGAGGTATTCAGTCACAATTATCCTCACTTTACTAATGGGGAAACAACCTCAAGGTACAGAAGGTAAGGGACTGAAGAAGGGCAGAGACTTAACTAGAACCCTGGGCTTTGAAATCCCTGTTCAGTGTTCTGTCTACTCACCTGTGCTACATCTCCAGTAATAATAATGACAATGATAATAATAACACATTCTCATAAAGCAATAGACACTGGATGATTGTATATGTGAAAGGATAAATGAAAACACCTTTGGGAAATGAAGATGTCTGCCAGTTTTATTCTCTTCAATCCTAAATTTATTGAACTAGCACAAGACAATATTTGCTAAGAAAGGGAAAAAATTCTGGAGAAACAAAGGTACACTGTCTGCATGTAATGAAATGTGATGTGAAGAATTGGCCATCTGGATAATTTTATATTGGGACGAGCTGTAATTTACAAAGCTTTTGGAAGGGAAAGAAAAACAAAGATGAATGAGAAGCCCTGCATTTCTCCTGGAGAATAATTTAATAGTTCCATGCTAATATATTTTTAAAGTAGAATATATATGTATGCATGTTTATATCTCTTTTTATATACAAAACATGCACACAGTCATTCACTGACACAATACAGTTAGATCTGCACCAAAAAAGATATTTGGTCATTTTAACAATTATCTAGATGTTTTCTATTTGCCGATGGTGCTAGTGGGAAGGTGACTTAGATAAAGTAGCAATACATCAACCTAAAGTGTCCCAATGTTTTAAGTAAAGCACAATGCAGAAAACAAAACAACAAAAAAAAACCCTACACCATCTTATTGAAATAACAAGCATCAATGAAATGGCTACCAAGTGCTTAGAACTGTTACTGGGACTGTAAGGACAGAAAATAAACAGAAGGCATGGACTCTGTCAATTAATTTGGGAGGCAAAAAATCAAGTGTGTAGATGTGTACTCATGCATGTAATGCTGGACATTTGTGGGTATGAAAGTGACAAGATAAAAGCTGAAAAGGATGTCTAAAGAATATCTAAAGATTATTACCTTGGCAACTTTGTACAAAATAAAATATTATACAGGATACTGGAGGCATGGGCCCCCATCTAAGAGAGAATGTAAATAATTCAGACAGGATGTGATACGAGTATGGATAAGTAGAGGAACTCTAAAAATTAGAGAGAAAGAAATTAATTTAGGGCATAGCAAAGAACAAATCAGCAGGAGTTAGTGATGCCCTAGTCACTGAATAAACAAGCTATTAAGGAAGAAGGAGAAATAAAAAAAAAATAATTCTAAGGTTGTGGCCTTAGGGAAATAAAGGCAGGAAGATGATAGCACCACGGATAATCAAGAGGGAAGTCAGGAAGGGGTGTTTATTTGCCAGAAAGATAGTAATTTCAATTTTTAACATTTTGGCAGCACATTTATTTTAAGTGAAAATCTTACATGAGCAACCAAAAATATAAGGCTGCTGGTGGTTTAAGATGTCAACAACAGAAGTTTTAGGAGTTATCTACTTAGCAAACGTAGTTGAGACCAAGAGTCCACAAGCTTCTCAATCTGTATTCTGAAACCTGGGATGGCCACAGCAATAGGCCCTGTGCATTTAGTATATTTATTGTGGGCCTTCACTCTACTATACTCATAGATCTGTGATTGCATCAAAGTGACTGCTTTGCTCCACTGATGCTGGTCATAACCCACCCATGCCTGCCCTTCCTGTCTGCTCCTATCCATGTTCTCCCATAGGTTCAATATAGGAAGTCCATCCAAATTGTTGGGTGCCATCCCTACTTTCTCTTGATACTGTAGAGTTGTGAGTGGAACAAAAAAGCTATCAGCAGCTCTTCCTCGATCTCACTATGTGACCAACACATCACCTTTTTCGATCACGTTATCATGTGATCACATTCTGACTCTGTTATTTCTTTAAAGTACCTTAGGTTTTATAGGTTGCAGTTATTTCATATCTATCACATGACTCTTCATTGCTGTTTATGTGATACTCAAATTTAATTCTTTGGAGACTGCCATGTTTCATGACTCATAATCATAACTCATAATAACTCTCCTCTGGTCAATAAACACTCAGACATCTGCCTCTCCTGTGTTTACTGGTGCCCTCTGCACTTTGACACAAGTCCTGTCTCTTACATGGCTTATTCAATGCAAAGATGAGAAGGCAGCAGAAATAAAGGAGAAGAGGAAAGGAAAAACCTGATTTATCATATTGTCCAAGCATTGCCTTGTGCTCGGTTCTGTGAAGGATGTCAAAGAAATCTAATAAACGATTCCTAGCTGCAAGGAGTCCCTTACGATCACAGCTGGGGAAATAAGATATGTAAGAATATACAGAACTTTTAAAATTATATTAGGGAATAGATGACTATATGCTAAATGACAAGTACAGACAGTAAATGTTACATTGTAGGTAAGGAAAGGAACAACTCACTAAAAGGGTAAGGGAAGGCTTCAAGGAAGACAAGGAATTTGATTTGGTCCTTGAAAGATGAGAAGGCTATAGCTAAGTAGAGGAGGGTTTTTTTTTTTAACCTAACTTTATTTATGAAAATGTATTAAAAATCTCTAGCTACCTATTCCTAAATACTTAGAACTAGGCTATTACTTTAGGGCAGCTAGGTGGCACAGTGGAGATAGAGCATTGGGACTGAAGTCAGAAGACTCATCTTTCTGAGTTCAAATCTGGCCTCAGACATTAGCTGTGTGACCCGAGGCAAGTCACTTACCCCTGTTTGCCTCAGTTTCCTCATCTGTAAAATGAGCTGGAAAAGGAAATGGCAAATCACTCCAGTATCCTTGCCAAGAAAACCCCAAAAAGGGTCATGGAAAGTCAGACATGACTGAACAACAAGTTATCATTTACTGATAAATATTTTAATTGGCATTTCCGTTACATAAATTAGTATTTTAAACTTGTCAACTTAACACCATTTCAATCTAATAAAATGAGAAACAGCCCAAAGTTACAATAGTATATCTCACTGATGTACCATAAGGTGAAAACACTATTATTTTATAGAATTAGATTTCACAGTTAGAGTCACTAATTGGGAGGATACCCTTCAAGAGATTCAAGGCAGATTTAGTGACTTGAAACAGATGCCTTCATGAACTTCAGAAGCACAGCTGTGCTGCTCTGATTTTCCTCTGAAGAAGGAATTTCCTATGTTGTTATTTTTCCCCACCCCACTGCTCTTCCTTCTCAGTACCAGAGATTTAAAGGTGCAGGTACTTTTTGGAAAAGGAGAATGAGGAATAAATGAGAAACATGTAGAAAAAATTAAAGGGTCAGCTAGGTGGCACAGTGGATAGAACACCGGCCCTGGATTCAGGAGGACCTGAGTTCAAATTCAGCCTCAGACACATAACACTTACTAGCTGTCTGACTCTGGGCAAGCTACTTAACCCCCATTGCCCAACCAAAAAAAAAAAAAAAAAAGAAGAAGAAAAGAAAAAATTAGAATTCTATTAGATTTTTTTGTTTAAAAACTAGTCCACTAAAGCTCTACTCTCTTTATTTCACCATGCCCCCAAATGAAAAGAATTTGATTATTCAGTATAAGGGATAGGGACTAAATTTTTTATTTCACTGGTATAGAGAATTCCTGGAAGAGAAAACTTTCTATAAATACAGTCTGGCACCTTCTCTACAACCTACAGCTTTAGAGAACTGCCTGGAGTGCTGAGACAGCAAGTGATTTCTTTACAGTCACACAGCTAGTACATGTCAACAGTAAGACTTGAACCCAGGCCTTCTCAGCTTCAAGGTCAGGCTACCATCCACTATACTACTCTGCCTTTCAAATACATTATGTCTTTTGCTGAAGAAACAGACTAACTTCAGGGAAGTTCAATACCAGCTTGTTGGCCACCAATCATTAATATCTGTTCATTTATTCTAGGAGGTGGGTTTCATCAAGCTTTTCATAAAATTTCTCTGCTTCAGCCTCTATAAAAGATGCTGGTCTATAACTTGTATTATAAATGCTCATCATGAATACTACCATGAAATATGGTTATATGTACCACAAAATGTTTCTTGTTGCCTTTGGAAATGTGATCAAGCCAACTCCTTTATCTGCCTCTCCTAGGAGAATACATAAAGCATCTTTATTACTTAGCTATAATTTCCTTCTTGTCTTCTGGTTTCATTTATAGTTTGAATTGAATAAACAAACATTTATGTCATATTGATATGATTCCATTTTTTCAGTGCCATGACAAGTTTAGTAATTGGACCACAAGGATCTTATATTTTGAGCATTAAGGGTTAAGTGAATATTTTGACTACAGAGTTATAGAATCATAATAATAATTTTTTTAAACACAGAAATTTAGCCTCAGCATAATGGCTTACTGAATTTAATTTTGATGAATGGTGAGTTTATCCCACCAATAAGATAACCTTAGAAAGGAACAGCATATTTTTACAGAGCTAAATATTTGCCTTTGTAAAGGAAGCAAGATATGAGACATAATTATATTGTGCTTTCTTTCTTAAAAAATAAAATTGTATTGATATCTTCTGTATTTACTTTAGCTACTTTCCCCAATGTAGCTCTTCCCTTTTCCCTCCTAGAGAGCCATTCCTTATAACAAAGAGAATAAAAACAGTTCAGAAAGATCAACCTACCAAAAGGCTTGACATAATACGCAGTTATGTCACACCCAGAGTCCTACAACTCTGCCAAGAAGCTGGGAGAAGTGCCTTTTCATATTTTTTCTTTAGGGTAAGACTTGGTAATTACGATTTTGCAACATTCAATTTTGATTGTTTTATTGTTATTCTTTCCATTTACACTTTTGGGGTCATTATGCAAACTTTTTTTTTTGTTCTGCTTACTTTACTTTGGATCAGTTCATATAAGCGTTCTCATGTTTCTCTGTATTCATCTTATGCATTACATCTTATAACATAGTAACAACATTTATGTACCACAATTTACTTAGCTATTCCACAATCAATGTAGTCTATACTTTAAAGAAAGGGGGGGGGCTTTAATTACTATTTTTTGAGACTACAGGCACACTTACATCTTTACCTTACTTGACTTTTTTTTTATCAACTTTCAATTCTCTTGTTTATGATCCCATGTGATTTCATCCATACTACAGTGAAGATTTATCATTCATCTCTGATACCTTAAATACTACAATTTCAAGCCCCATGCTTTCTGACTATGGCTTTATAGACTATTGACTTGTCCAGTATGTAAAAAATTATTAATTTCTATGTTACTCTTTTGTAATCCGAACAAAGTTTTCCTTGACTTTATTTTAGCTTGGGAAATAAATAGAATAATTTAGAATTTTGTATTCCTAAAAAAAAATTTCAAATTATTCACAAAAAGATTCATTAAAAAATTAGCAGTGTGGACTAAAACACCTACCTGGTTTTTTTTAATTTTTTCCTTATTTTTAGGTCTGTGTTTGGCCATTCCAACCACTGATACTATTGAAACTCTCCTTGGACTCTTCTCAATGTTTATCGCTTACATAGTGGAAGCATACTTTCTGCCCCCTCATCCTATTCTGATCCCAGTGCTTCTGAACCTTAGGCCCCAGCGTACAAACCCTGTTGCCTAACCCTAAATGACTGTTTACTCATGTCCATTCCCTTCCTCTCCCCTCCATGTTTCACTCCAAATCTACCTACATTTTCCCTTGTGCTATCTTGAATGCCAAGCCAAAATTAATAAACTTCCTTTTATCTTAAATCCTTTCCTTTTTCACTTCCTTCATCTTGTAGCATTGAGACTTGGCTCCCTGTTAACATTGTAAACCTAGAAACCTTTCTAGTATTGATTGTATTTTTATTTATACTCTTCCATCAATTCAACTAGTAATAGCGGTGGGAGCCAGCAGGAATATTTCTTGCTCCTCACTGTCCCATTTTCAGACTGGAGCACCATCACTTGGCCATGTTGACTTATTTGAGCTTCATAATATCCAAATGTATCACCCAATCTAGATCTATATGGCCATTACCAATGGACTACCATGATATTCTCCTTCCTTCCTCACTATTTGACCCAGTTCAGTATTTAACTCAGCCTTTATCTCCTCCTTAAACCAGAAGATCTTTCTACCTTCAAACTGGAAGATTTCAGCATACATATTGATGCTCCCCCAGCTAACCTAACTTCCCACATCCTCAGTCTACTCAAGTCCTATGACCTACCTTCTCTATTCCATCTCAGCTACAAGGTTAGATAATCATAGCCTTTATTTTTTCATCAACCACAAGTGTTCCACTTCCATGTTTATGATGAACTCATCAGCTCACATAAATTTAATTATTATTATCTCTGTGAAGATAATGGATATAGATGATCTATATCCAGCCCCAGACTCTGTTTATTGCCTATTGGACATTTTAAACCGAATGTTCGAGAGACATCTCAAATTCAACATATCTAAGAACCAACTCTCTACCAAACTTTCTTATTTCTGTTGAAGGCACTACCATTCTCATAGACTTCTCAGTTTATAACCCTGGCTGTTATCCTCGACTCCTAACTCTTCCTCACCGCATGTTTCCAATCTGTAGCCAAATTTTGCTTGTTTCTACCTTCACATTACTTGCATCTAATCCCTTCTCTCTACTTATGCAGCTACCACTTTAGTTCAGACCCTCATCACCTCTCTCCTATACTATTATAATGCCCTCCTAATTAACTTCTCTGCCTCAAATCTCTCCCTATTCCACTCCATCCTCCACCTCCTGCCAAAGTAATTTTCCCTTAGCACAGATCTGACCACATCACTCCCATACTCAATTAATTCCAATGGCTTCCTATTGCTCCTACAATCAAATGTAAACTCTGTTTAACCTTGAAAATCCTCTAAAACCTGGCCCTAACCTATCTTTCTACCCTTTTTGGCCATTACTCCCCATCTTACACTCTGGTTTTCTCTTCACCCCTCACCTATACCACTCAATCTCCCATCTCCATTCCTATATTCTAGCCATTGATCTCTCATGTCTAGAATGTACTCCCTCACCCTTTAAAATACAGGTCAAGCATTACCTTCTATATGAAGGTTTTCTTGATCTTCCCAACTGAGAGTGCCCTCTTTCTAAAACTATTTTTGCATTCAACTATTTTGTAGTTGGGCAGCTAGGTGGCTCAGTGGATAGAGTGCTGGGCCTGGAGTCAGAAGACCTGAGTTCAAATCCAGCCTCAGACACTTATTAGCTGTGTGACCCTGGGCAAGTCACTTAACCCTGTTTGCTTTAGTTCCTCATCTGTGAAATGTCCTGGAGAAGGAAATGGCAAACCACTCCAGTATCTTTGCCAAGAAAACCACAAATGGGCTCACGAAGGGTCAGACACAACTGAACAACAACAGAAACAACAACTTTGTAGTTATTTGCATTTATTCTCTTTGTATTTACATTGTATTTACTTATACATGTCACAGTTGGAACAGTAGCTCCTTCTGAGTAGTTTAGCAATGTCTCACACTTAACAGGTAGTTAACATAAATTTAAATCCGATATACCTGATTGATAGATCGTCACCAGTGAACTTAAAATTCTAAAGAACCTCTATCATAGAAAAGAAAAATATAGCCAAGACGGTTGCTTTCCTCTCCAAGACATTCATTCCTTTATTTCAGAGGTTTCATTAACAGTAATAGAGAATGTGCCCGTATAGGGGCAGAGCTCTTAATGAACATTCAAACTCTGGAGTTATTCATATATATATATATATATATATATATATATTCATATATTTAAGCTTGAGTCTGCAGAGGAGAGGAGACACTGTTCCATAAATACTTACGACCAATACAAAAGATTATTTACAATCAATAATTTGAAGTAGTTTAATTACTTAGGGTATATTAATTCATCTGTAACGCTAGTGTCTTTCCTCTGTTGATTATCCCCAGTTTATCCTGTGTATATCTTGTTTGCACATAATTATTTGCATGATGTCTTCCTCATTAGACCATGAACTCCTTGAAGGCAGGGAGGAAGGGACTGTCTTTTACCTTTTTTTTTTATATTCCCAGTGCTCAGCACATAGCATGAACTTAATAAATATTTATTAACTAGATGACTGATCTCATTTACAGAGGCAAAATTTTTTATACCATTTATACTTAATAATTCTGCAAAGTTTCCAAAGTTAACCTTCTACTTATAATGGAATAAATACATGACATCAACTATTATTTCCTGGGATGTACTATAATGGAAATAGGACTATATTTTAGAGTACGAGGAGCAGGGTTGATAGCATGGCTCTGCTACTTACTATCTAAATGCCTACTATGCTTAACCTTTTGGGGTCTCAATTATAAAATGAAAAAGTTGTACTAAACAATCTCTAAGGTCCTTTCTAAATCATCTTTCATTCTCTCCCCTTTCCCCCCCTCTCCTTCCTTCTCTCTTTCTCTCCATTACCCTCTACTTTTCTTTTCTTCTCTCTTTCACTCTCTTTCTCTCTCTTTTTTGGTCTCTCCCCCCCCACCTTCCCTCCTCACACCCCCCCTTCCCCATGGGTTGGAAATGTTGACATTAGTCATATAACACTGATACCGGATCGAATGACTCTGGCAATTATCAATATTTAAGATAAGAAAAAATGGAAAACCAAAAACTGCTATTCTACTAAAGGAGGCATAATTAAATTTCCAATAAAAACTCAGACTAGTGAAATCATTAAAAAATGATTGGAAGAAAAGACCTGAGAGGAACTAGGTTCTGTTTCCTTAATGTACCATTCTAGTCCCCATGTTACTGGTGATTTTCTTTTCTCTCTACGAGGTTCACTCATTCAGTGACACCTAGGGAACAAAGAAAGAGGAGACTAGGGAGAAAAGGAGGAGATTAAAGAGAAAGAGAAGGTAATGAGGTAGAAGGAGAAGAAAAGCTAGAAAGAGGAATAGGAAGAACAGAGAAAAGAAATGAGAAACAGGAAGGTAGGGAAAAGAACCACGGTTATGCAGTGGATGAAATAAAGAGATGATGACAAGGGGATTAATTTGACGGAAGATTTTATAATCCATTATTATGCATAATGGCATGGCAGTGACTGGGCAAACTCTGTACATACAAAAGATCCCAGAGCCTCTGGGGAAAAGTGTGCCAGTGAGAAGAGCATCTCATCCCAATGGCTTCACCTGAATATTGGGATCACATTATAGACGGATTCTTCTTAGTGACCTGAACCAGAGTACACACGCAAAATCTAAGTCGTGGTGGGGGCTATCAGGCTCAGCCTCGTGTACTTTAACTAAATTCCTGAGGCCTTTACTAATTGGGGGAGACACTGTAATGAAATAGACAGAAAAATCCACAGCTCAGATTTATTTTTTACAACTCACATCGTTCTGTGTGTGTTCTTTAGCCAATACACAGACACACTTACACATCAACCTGTGCACACAGGTGTATCAGACATGTGATAACGTGCAATCCAATCAATCAGCAAACATTTATTAAGCTCCTACATTGTGGCAGGAACTCTCCTAGGCTCTGAGGATACAAAGACAAAAGGCAAACAGTGCTTGCCCTCAAGAAGCTTACATTCCATTGAGGGAAAAACAAAACAAAACATTCAAAAATAAACCCAAGAGTATCTGACAGGGGAGAGGAGACATTAACAGCTGAGAGGCTGAGGAAAAGCTTCATATAGGAGGTGAAATTTCAGCTAAGCTTTAAAAGGGTTTTAAGAGTCAATAGGCTGGGGCAGAGTAGATAAAGCACCAGCGCTGGAGTCAGGAGGATCTGAGTTCAAATCCGGCCTGAGACTCTTACTAGTTGTGTGACCCTGGGCAAGCCACTGAACCCTGATTGCCTCAAAATAAATAAATGAATGAATGAATGAACAAATAAATAAATAAATAGGTAAGCAAGTAAGTAAGTAAATAAATAAATAAAAAAATGAGTGTAGTTAAAATGTGCATTCCAGGAGGAAGTGCATTGGAATAAATGGTACAAAGGCACAAAATGGAATATTCTTCATGAAGAAAACAAGGCTCATTTGGACCACAAGGTGCATGTTATATTCAAATTGAACAAATATTTATAACGTACTAATAATTTGGGGAGCATGAAGGATGAACATGTGCCTGGTACACAGCAGACATTTAATAAATATTTACTGATTGATTCATATTTGGGGGAGGGGGCAATATAGTTACACAACTATATTGTTAATTCATATTGATCATGGCATCACATGATTTTCAAGTTAGAATGGACCCTAATGCAAGTCCCTCATTTTGAAGGTGAAAAAAAGAAAAGCTCCAGAAAGAAAGAAACTGACCCAAAGTCACATACTAAGAAGAAGAGTGAGGATTTAAATATCCATCTCCAAATCCAGCGATCTTTTCACCATATAATCTTGGGGTAGGTGAGGGTGTTACAATGAGAGTGCTGGAAGAATCTGGAGCAAAAAGATATTATTTCTGGTTGAGAGGATCAGGAAGGGCTTTCATGAAGGAGCAGAGCTGGCCTTTGAAGAAGAGGAAAGATTCTACTAACAGAAGCTGTTTGTAGAGAGGGCAGAGAGTAAAGCATTACAGACACAGGAACTGGCCTCCATAAGCTCTGAGGATCACATCAATTGTGGAATTCCAAAAGAATCAAGGCAAGGTCTCTTCCCTCTCCAGATAATCCTCCGGTAAGCTACCAAAGTGATATCCCTAAAGCATAGATATGACCATGTTGTTTCTGGCTAAAATATCCAGTGGCTCCCTATTGCCACTAAAATAAAATATGAACTGTTCTGCTTCAGAATGCGGTTCCAACGTACTCCGGCAAAGGGCCTGACCCCTTGTTGTTGTTGTTCACTTGTTCTCAAGGAGGACCACGACATCAGGAAGGAGATGTCATGACTTGCAAGTGAATTGAACTGAAGTGAGGGAGGGCTGTGCAAAGTCACCATTGTAAGCATTTGATAAGCATATGCTGACTTTCCAGGCTCATTTCACTTTAATCTTCTCTTCATGTACTTTATATTCCAAGCAAACTGGCCAACTTCTTCCTCCCCTGTGGCATTTTATTTTGCATTTTGGTGCCTGATGGGCAGAGGCTGATCCCCCACGTCTCAAGTACACCCCCTCACAGCTCACTTCGACCTCTGAGAATCCTTACTTTCTTTCAAAATTCAGCTCACGTCACCCGGTACAACAATAACAAAGGGCATTTATTAAACGCTTGTTCTGTGCCATGCCCTGGTCAAGGTGCCAGAGATAGAGTCAAACAAAAAGTCTTTGACGTCAAGGTTGGTGGAAGATGGGGAACAAGGAAGCATGTGTCTTCTCTCTGTGCACATGTGACTGAGCACTGTTCCCTGTACTGCTACCATACCTCAACTCAACTGTGTATACCAAGTAAAATATTCTTAGTTCTACCTCTCCTTTGTGCACCGTTTGATTTCTACCATAATAGTATCTCACTTACATGGACTGTCAGCAAATGAGATATACTACATAAATTAATTTTTTTTACAAGTAACTGTAATTTACCCCTTTAAATGTCCATATCTGGCTATTTTAAGCAAATTTTTTTTTTTTGGCTAGACTATGGGGTTAAGTGACTTGCTCAGGGTCACACAGCTAGTAAGCATCATGTGTCTGAGGTCGGATTTGAACTCTGGTCCTCCTGAATCTATCCACTGTGCCACCTAGCTGCCCCTATTTTAAACAATTTTTTAAACTATCCTAAAATACAATGGAAACGTATTTAAGGACACTATAGAATTCCTTGTTTTCTTAAACAGTATAGTTGAAACTGATTGGCTTCTTCTGAATGATTCATAACTACCCTTCTGAAAATGAACGAACATACTTTAGTGTAACAGTGTATCCTTCAGGGACACAGGGCTCTTGGCCCCTACACTAAATAGCCCCTAAATTGCTGTGCTCATAAACTCTTTTGCCTGAATTAAGTTTTTCTATCTTTAATCTGGCTATTATCACTTCTTATCGCCAACAGTATGCCTACCTCTAACCACCTGATCTCCTGTTTTTTGCTTTGTTGATGCTGAGTAGTTTCAGTCCTGTCCAACTCTTCATGGCCCCATTTGGGGTTTTCTTGGCAAAGATATTGGAATGGTTTACCATTTCCTTTTCCAACTGATTTTATAGATGAGGAAACTGAGGCAAACAGGGTGAAGTGACTCGGCCAGGGTCACATAACTAGTACGTACCTGAGGCCTCATTTGAACTCAGGTCTTCCTGACTCCTGGCCCAGCACTCTATCCATGGCACCACTTAGCTTTCCATTAATCTGCTCTTACCCCTCACTAAATGACTGCATATAATCTGCAATAGGGAGGGGAAAAGCAGAAACCATGATTCCTAAAACTATTTGTTCAGTGAATAGGCTCAAAATGAGAATATGAGAGAATCTTTTAGAAATGCAGAAATTTTGTTTCTCATCTTCTTCTTCCAGGGTATCTCATCAGCCTTCTTTTCTTCCCTTTATGCTCTATTCTGGAAAATCACAATGAATCCTAAGGCTTCAACTATTAACTCTATGTATATACAAATCTATAAATCCAGCTCTAACCTTTCAGATATGTAACTCCAAATCCCAATTAGACCACTATACATTGGCACCTAAATGTCAACATGTCCAAACTAAGATTGTGAATTTTTCTCTAAATCTTCATCAGGGTCTATTTTCATTTGTGACAACACCATTTACACAAGACTTGATTTTGTAAATCCTTAATGTTTCTGTCTAATCTAATGTAGAATAGTTATCCATATCGATGTCTTACGTATCTTATGCCCTACTAGACTAAATATCTTGAGGGCAGGAGTCTAATTTTATCTAATTTTTCTATTTTCCCTAAAGCACAGTATGATGCTTTGTAAACACTGGACATTTAACAAATGTTTATTGTTCTGTATTTTATTTTCAATTGGGGATAAAAGTAAAATGGGGAGAAGGAGTTGCTCCTGCTTCTCATCTGTGTATCAGGAGGCTGTCAGAAATGTGTACTCCAGTTAAGTGAGGGGTTCCTGTACTTGGAAACCTCTTCATGTAGAATCAAAATGAGAATGAGAGAACCTAGGAATTCAAATCCCAACTCTGTCATTTACTACCTTGGACTAGACACTTCACCTTGGGTGTGACTTTGGGGAAAATACTTTATCTCACTGAGTCTCAGTCTCCTCATCTGTAAAATGAAAGGATTGGATTACATCCCTTCTTAGGTCTCTTGCAGTCCTAAATCTATGAACTTATGACACCCAAATGAATAAAACAAATTCTGTCCATATTTGAAGCATTACTTAAAAGAAATAAGTAAAATCAGTTTAAAAAAAAAACAAATATTTGGCATAACAACGAAGGGAAACATTTGAGTTTTTAATACACACACATTTATAAAACATCATGGAGACCAACAGCAGAAAAGACTACGAGTACTAAGTCTTCACAAAACAACAAGAAGCAGTAGGAGCAAAAACAAATCTGCAAAAACCTTTTTATTTATTTATTTATTTTATCTATCTATCTATTTATTTGGCAATTGATGTTAAGTTACTTGCCCAGGGTCACAGAGCTAGTAAGTGACAAGTGTGTGGTCTGAGGCCAGATTTGAACTCAGGTCCTCCTGACTTCAGGGCCGGTGCTCTATACACTGCGCCACCTAGCTGCCCCTTTTTATTTTTATTTTAATTCTTTTTCAAAAACCTTTTTATAAAAATCAACTAAGCCAAGAACATTTTAAATGAAACCAGAAAATGGAGCAAACTTGTCAACTTTTCTATAGTGGTCTATTCTTACCATCCTTGGGAGAAGAACCAGCACATCTGAATGAACAGTTCCTTCAGAACATAATGGGCCATATGAGGAAGGGCCCCAGTCTATGGGAGAACATGCCAAAGAATCAGAGGATCACAGAAATCTCTACCATGGAGGGGTAGCAACCTCCACTAGTGGAGGGGCCAAATCTCTTTAAGTCTGCAGATCCCCTAAAGTACAAAAATGTAAACTGCATGAAACAAAATGCAAAGTCATCCAAATCCCATTCATTCCAGTGGGGATTATGGAAAGGAACTTCCTTTTGGATAGGTCTTAGGAATGTTTATGAGAAATTTCTTAAAAGACAAGGCCCACTCTTCTTAGTGGACATAGGTCGTTCTAAACCAAATTAATGAACTACATGATTTGAGATACATGATGCAGAAAATAGCACCTCTTTTGATTTTTAGTATAGTCAGAGTATTCAAATTTATATAGCAAATAAGGCAGAGGGACGCTGCTAAGTTGTTTAGGCTTGTACATGTTAATAATGAATTTTCCCATTAGTGTTAAAGAGTTGTGCCTGTTTAACTGTAGCACCTCGGTGAAAGAAAAGATCCCAAATATTGTAATTGCTTTTCATACTTAATTCAATTTGTTTTTATAATGGCATCTTTCAAACTGTGCCTCCCCAAAAGCAATTTCAGGAAAGATATCATAATGAGAAAGTGCTTTACAGAACTGGCTATAGAGAAACCAAAACAAAAGGAAATAGACAGGAGTCTTTGGAGAAATAAAAATTGTTTCCTCATGTTTTGTGAATGTGTGAGTATTATCTGATTAGAATTAGAGGCTAATATATTCATAGATCATGAAGTAAATTGCTTTCTGTGTTTTCAGAAACTCTATGAGAAAAGAGAACAAAGACCTGGGGGGGGGGGAAGTATTCAAAATAAATATGATATAAATACCTCATTATGTTATAACCAGGTACTGTAAATTTCATTTCTATGAGAGTAACAAAATGAAAATATGAATCTGGGGGCAGTGGAGTGTTTTTAATTGGGAGAGTGAAAAACAGCAATTAAAAAGCAAAAAGATGACAACAACAGAAATAAAAAGAAAAACAAGGCAGTGTAACAGCTTGCTCTGAGGCAGCATGGTATAGTAGAAAGCGTACTCCAGGAAACATTCAGGACTCTGAATCCCATGTCTGTTATTTACTATGTCTGTGACTATGAACACATTCTTCACTTCTCTCTGAACTTCAGACAATTCTCTAAGAATGTTAAAGACAGGTGGGTATTTGCAATGGTGCTGTTAGATAGTTAACACCGTCTACTCCTACTGCCCCTACTCCTTCTATTTTCATTCCTTTCTCAATCCTCAATCCTCAATTTTTCTTCCAACTTCATAATTCAACTCAAACTGCTCTCTACAGTTACTAATAATTCTCTGTTGCTAAATGGGGTGTACCGGAGAACTAATGTCTCTGGTGTGAGAGTTTGCCAGGCCCTTTTCAAGGCTGCTCATGCACCTTTGGTGTTGACCTGATTCACTCAACTCTGACCTGTGGCTCCAAGAAACTGCAGCATATGCAGTAGCCACCATCCACAAAACTATCTCAGGAGACTGGCTAAATCAGGATGAGGGTAACCTACAGGCCTGGTGAGTTAAGCATGTGAACTTTCCACGGCAAACCAGGCAGATGAGAACAATCTGTTCCACCAGTCATGAAGGCAGCTGAGGCAGGCAGTGGGGAGCGCTTAGAGCTTGGGCAGACATGGAAGATGCCAAGGTCCTCCACTGCATCCCAGGCCATCACCAGTCATCCTGCCTTTTGTCCTGCCACTGGACTTCAATAACTCTGGGAGAGAGAGTGAGGCTGACAACTTTGTGCAACTCTGCCTCACTTAAATCCAATTCACCCTGTGATGTCACTGGTCCTCTTTGAACATGAAGAACAAATAACAACACAACAATTGCTAAATATCTTTATCCTCATCCTTCCTGACCTCTTTGCAGACGCTGACACTTTGACTACTCTATCCTCCTGGATGCTCTTATCTCCAGGTTTTTGTTGCACATTTCTCTTGGTTATCCTCCTACCTATCTGGGGTCACTCCTTAGTCTCCTTTGCTCATTATGTACATCCTGAACCCTGTGTATTTCCCAAGATTCTAGCCTGAATCTTCTTCTTTTTCTACATCCTCTCTTGGTGATCTCAAACATGGGCACAAATATGTATGGATGACTTCTAGATTTGGTCCTAGTCTCTCTTTCTAGCGGCAGACCCATATCATCAACTGAGTGTTGAACATTTAGAGCTACATATTCCAGAGGCATCTCAAACTCAACAGATCCCAATCTAAACTCATTCTTGTTCCCACCTCACCATGTACCCACTTTTCTAATCCCATCCTCCCAGTTCATGGATAGTTAATCTCAGTCTTTCTTGATTTTTCATTCTTTACCTCTCCCATATGCAATCAGTTCCTAGTGATCACATCAGATCCCAGAGTTCAATGATCTAGAGGAATTATCTTTCTCCTGAGCTCCCATCACGTATCACCAATGTCCCATCTGCATCTTATGAAACTGAACTCATTATCTTTCCCCCTTCATACCTTCCCTCTTCAAATCCAGGTTCACAACTTCTAGGTTCACAACTTCTACTCTCCATTTCTAAACCTTCATCACCTCATTCTTGGGCTGTTACAGTAGTGTTGTGGTTGTTCTCACTACATAAAGTCTCTCCTTATTCCAATCCTATACTTGATTATCAAAATGATTTTCCAGCGGTTCCCTATTATTTCCAGGATCAAAAATAAAATCTTCTGTTAGACTTTTAAAGCTTACCACAAACTGTCTCCTCCATGCACCCTGTCATCCAGTGACACTGGTCTTCAGGATGTTTCTCAAACACAACCCTCCATCTCCTTACTCTGTGCATTGGCTGCCTTCTCTCTCATCCCCAGGCTGGCCTGGAATGGACTTCCCTTTCACCTCTGCCTCATGGTCTGCCCTCCCTCAAGACTCAACTCAAATTCTTCTTTCTAAAATAGGCCTTCCAATAGAAATGGAAAGAATCCACTGATCACCTCTTGAAAGAGATCCCCAAAGGAAAACTCCTAGGAATGTTGTAGCCAAATTCCAGAGTTCCCAGATTAAGGAAAAAATATTGCAAGCAGCCAGAAAGAAACAGTTCAAGTATTATGGAAACACAATCAGCTTAACACAAGATTTAGCAGTTTCTCTACATTAAAGGACTGCAGGGCTTGGAATATTATACTCAGAAGGGCAAAGGAGATAGGATTACAGCAAAGAATCACCTACCCAGCAAAACTGAGTATAATCCTTCAGAGGAAAAAATGGATATTCAGTGAAATAGAGGACTTTCAAGCATTCTTGATGAAAAGACCAGAGCTGAATAGAAAATCTGACTTTCAAATACAAGACTCAAGAGAAACATGAAGATGTAAACAGGAAAGAGAAATCATAAGAGACTTATTAAGGTTGAACTGCTTACATTCCTGCATGGAAAGATGATATTTGGAACTCATGAGACCTTCGTCAGTATTAGGGTAGTTGGAGGGAAAAAATTATATGTATGTATATATAGATAGATATATAAATAAATAGAGGGCCCAGGGTGAGTTGAAGATGAAGTGATGATATCTGGAGAATAAAATTAAGGGGTGAGAGAGGATTATATGGAGAAAAGGAGAAAGGCAGAGGTAGAATGGGGTAAATTATCTTACATAAAACAGATGAGAAAAGACTTTTACAGTGGAGGAGAAACAAGGGAAGGTGAGAGGGAATGAGTGAATCTTATTCTTATTGGATTTGGCTTAGGGAGGGAATAACATAGACACTCAATTGAGTGTGGAAATCTTCTTACCAAAGAATGAGTGTGGAAATCTATCTTACAAGAAAAAAAGCAGGGGGATGATAGAGAGGAGGGCAGACTAGGGGAGGGGGTAATCAAAAGCAAACACTTATAAGGAGGGCCAGGGTCAAAAGAGAGAATAGAATAAATGGGGGGGGTGGGACAGGATTAAGGAAAATATACTTAGTTTTTCACAACATGACCACTATGGAAGTGTTTAACCAGTATTGAGTTGTATGTATAACCAGTACTGAGTTGCTTGCTTTCTCAATGAGGGTAGGTGGGGAGGGAGGAAGGCAGAAAATTTGGAACCCAAAGTTTTAAAAACAAATGGTAAAAAAAATCATTTTCACATACAACTGGGAAATAAGAAATACAGGAAATGAGGTATAGAAATCTATCCTGCCCTACAGGAAAATAGAAGGGGAAAGGGATAAGAGAAGGGGGGGAGAATAGAAGGGAGGGTAGATTAAATGAAAGAGTATTCAGAATGCATGCTGTCTTGGGGTTGGGGGAGGGATGAGATGGGGAGAAAATTTGGAACTCAAAATCTTATGGAAGTGAATGTTGAAAACTAAAAATAAATAAATTAATGAATAAATTTAAAAAAAAAAAGAAAAGAAAAACGAAAATAAATAAAAAATAAAATAGGATTTCCATAGTCGTCTCTCCTTTTTCCTTCACTACCTCCCCTCCAAGAGTGCCTCCCGCTTACACTGTATAGATATAGTAACTATATAGCTATTTGCATGTTATCTCCACCATTGCAATCTCCTTGGGCAAAGAGGCTATGTTTTTACATGTATTTGTATCCCTAGTGCTTAGCACAGTGCCCAGCACTGAGTAAGCACTTAGTAAATGCTTATTGACTCACTGATTCTACTTTTATCTCTTGTATTCATACCCTTTATTCACTAAACCAACACTTTAAACTCAAGACCTAATCACATCTTTTCTAGCAATAACCTTCTACATGATCTTCCCACCTCTAGTCTCTCCCACCTCCAATTCATCTGCCAAATAGCTATTGAATGTGTATTCTTAAAGTGCAAGTCTTGCCACATCAGTTCTCTTCTAAAGAAGCTCTAGTATCTTCTCATCAGCCACAGGATAAAACACAAACTACTGGATAGAAGGCTTTGTTGATTCCCTGGTTGCTAGTGCCCTCCAATTATTCTGTATAGTTCTTATATTTATTTACATGAAAACATGCTATTTCCCCCAAAAGGAAATAAGCTTCTTGAAGACAAGGACGATTTCTCATGGTACAGTGTCTAGCAGAGTTGGCACTCAATGATTATTTACTAAATAAATGAACTAAGCAGAGAAGACAAGAAATCACCTTAAATATCTAAATTTTTACTTTTGTTACAACTGTCATTTTATTGGCCCTGAATTTCCATAATACTTTTTCACCAGGACAGTCAGATTACCAGCTGTTCTGTTCAGAAGCTACATAAAAATTTTATAAGGTGCTTCTGTGACCTTATTTTCAAATACTGTTAAATTACTTTAGTACTGATTGATTAAATGAACATCAAAATATTCATTTTTAATGAGCTTGCAATTTGTTTGTATGTATTATGGAAGAATGGTACATCAATCACTCAGTATGAATGTTTAGATAGAGATACAATTACACATTTTAATTTATTTAGTGCCTTTGTAATGAATTTGGTGGAATTCACTCTGCCACTAGCAATGAGTTTTTTCCTTCAAAGGGCTTTTTAGGAAAATGGATAAGTACCCCATCCATACTAGTTTTTGAACTTTTTTTTTATAAAGAGAGCTCTGATTGTTCTCTGCTTAAGAATCAGTACTTAACAATGTGCATTTTAGAAATATGATAACTAAAGAAATAATTCAGAAATTGTTAGCATGAACAAGAATTAGAAAGGTGCCCTGGATGGGATGTTAAAGGTCATCATGTAGTGGTGACTCCTTGGCATCACAGACAGAGCTGATCAGCTGCAGACGGGGGCAGAAGTGGAAGTTAAAGGGTTTCATTAAGCTCATAACGACATTTTGCTGGCAAACACCAAATAACTGCAGGACTCCTCCAAGTTTGACAAGGAATTCTGACAAGGAGAACTCAAAGTAAAACAGGAAGCCAGGTATATGAACATACATGGATTACAGAGCAAACAAGCATACACA